>NW_027189027.1:0-195386 GCF_902806685.2 Maniola hyperantus | reverse complement strand
ACATTCATTATTTCTTTTACTGCTTTTTTTGCCTTCTCTTGAATTATTTTTGCCATCTCTACTACTGAAATTCCTCTCACTCTTGCTAAAGGCTCTATAATTGCTGCATCTTTTTTATTTATAGATTCTGGTGCTGCTAGAATGTTTTTTGCGGCTTCTGCTTGAATCTCATAAGATTTAGCTTTTTGGTGAGAATTCCCTGCATATTGGTTAATATAGCTATCATAATAAAAACGCATACTATCAAATGCACAAAGCTTCGCATTATCCAGCAACTCCTTTTGTATATCTTCTCTAGTACACTGAGCAATTTCTCCTCCTTCTGTTAAACAATAACTTTTTTGCCAGTCGAAATTCTTTGGTGCTTCATACCAATCATTCCCAGTTGGCTTATTTTCAAGTACTGTTACTTCTATCTGTTTGTTATTTTCAAATCTAATATAAATTGGCATTCTTTGCTACCTCCAGAGCTCATAAGTTTCAGATAATGAGAAAATGTATTTTGAAGATGATGCAACGTCACGCACTGGAATGACACCGGACAAAATTAATGATGTGCCATTTCCTATGCTTTTCTGTCTATTATTTATGGCAGCTTTAACAGTAGTAACTGGAATATATAGCACTTCAATTCGGTTAGTAGTTGAGAAGTTGGTTTTTTGATTTTTATCTTTGTTTCATATTTTACTATACTTTAAGGTTATAAGGTCTTTATTGTGGATAGGCTGAAGAAGATTCATTGGTTGTTAGTCATTAACGTGATAGCTCTGTTTTGCGTTGGCATTGTTGTTCAATACTCTTCTGCTGGAGGAAAGTGGGTGCCATTTGCGATTCACCAACTGGTCATATTCTCCTTCTTTTTCCTACTCGCTATAGCTATGTCATTCATAGAACTAGATTTTTATTTGAAGCACGCCTACTTTTTTTATATAGCAGCAACGATTTCGCTATTAGCAGTAAATTTTTTTGGCTCACACATAATGGGTGCGACGAGGTGGATAAGAATTGGGTCGATTAGTTTGCAACCATCAGAATTTGCAAAAGTGGGCTTAATACTTGTGCTTGCTCGCTATTTTGATAAGCAGAGTGTGTATAAAATGATGGAATTTAAAAGATTGCTTAAGGCACTTATAATTATTTTCTTACCCGTGTTCTTGGTGTTAAAGCAACCTAATTTAGGCACAGCTGTAATAATGTTACTTATAGGGATGTCAATTATATTCACAGCAATAATAAAAAGATCTCATTCAGTAATATGTGGAACTCTTGGCATTTTTGCAGTACCGGCTATTTGGCCTTTTTTACGTCCTTATCACAAGCAAAGGATATTGTCGTTTTTGGATTCATCAGTGGATCCACTTGGGATAGGTTATAATGCGCAGCAATCTCAGATAGCTATTGGTTCAGGAGGTTTACTTGGTAAGGGCTTTGTTAACGGAAGTCAAACTCAACTTGGATTTTTGCCGGAAAAGCGTACAGATTTTGCTTTTGCAGTGCTGAGTGAGGAGTGGGGCTTTTTAGGTAGCATGGCTTTAATTTTGCTTTATACCTCATTACTTGGAATAATTTTCTCTATCGCTTATAGGTCGAAAAATTATTTTTCTAAGTTAGTATCTATCGGAATTTTCGCCTTTTTTAGTGCTCATTTCTTTATAAACATCGGAATGTCAATAGGCCTCTTGCCTGTGATAGGCGACCCATTGCCATTTCTGTCCTATGGAGGAAGTACAACTGCTGCAAGCTTAATATGTATAGGGCTATTGCTGGCGATAAAAGCAGATGAACAACAAAATGCTTGTATTTCACCTATGCTAAAGTAAAATTAAACTTTAACTTAATAGTTGTTATGCTAGATGAAATGCGTGAGGAGTGTGGGGTATTTGGCATAAGTTGCAACCAAAGTGCTGCTTTTAACTCTATACTTGCTCTCCACGCTTTGCAGCATAGAGGTCAAGAGTCTTTTGGCGTAGCAACCAGTAACAACGATAAGCTGCACTCTTATCACTTTCAAGGTCAAGTGAGCTGCGTATTTGATGATATAGATGAAATAAAGAAATCCTTACCTGGAGATTGTGCAATAGGTCATGTTCGATACTCAACAAGTGGTAGTAAATTTGGAGTGCAGCCCATGTTTGGCAAAAGTGGCAAATTTGGGGATTTTGCCATAGCACATAATGGTAATTTAATTAATATTTCTCCGATACGCGAACAATTAATTAAACAAGAGTGCGTTTTTCAGTCAGATATTGATACAGAAGTAGTAGTGCATCTAACAGCAAGCGTCATTCTACTATTAACTATTGCATTCCTGAACTTTTTGATTCATCATTTTCATGACAAAATCGTCTTAACTTTCTCTCTACTTTTTCTGGGTAGGGCCAATGTTTACAGACCTAAATGTTCAAGCAGCATGGGAAATGGCGCGGGGTAAGTCACTATAGATCACTCAGTAATAACCTTAAGTGTTAATAATGATAAAGAGAAATTAAGGCTAGATATCTACATAGCTGAAAAGTGCAACATATCACGCAGTAAAGCTCAAAGATTGATACAAAATGAGCAGGTAAAATTACTTGGCACACCGATAATTAGTAATGACCACATAGTAAAACCAGGTGAAGAGTATATAGTACATCTCGTTCAACCTGACATATCCACATCAATTGAGCCTAATTATGACATAAAACTTGATATCGTCTATGAAGATGAGGACATTATAGTTCTGAGTAAACAAAGTGGATTAACAGTGCACCCAGGTGCTGGAACAAACAATGATACACTCTTGAACGCAGTTATCGCTCACCTTGATGTAAGACCAGGAATTGTTCATAGACTCGATAAAGATACCAGTGGGCTAATGGTAATTGCAAAAAATGAGGAAGCCCATAGTTTTTTGTCTGAATTACTGTCAAATCGTAAAATAAAGCGGGAATATTTAGCAGTAGTTTGGGGAATATTACCTTCTGACCAGGGAACGATAAAAACTAACATTGCTCCAAAGCGTGGTAATAAAGAAATGATGTGTGTTACAAAAACAACCGGAAAATTAGCAATCACTCATTACTCAGTAGAGAAAGTTATAGGACAAGTAAGCCTGGTTAAATGTACTTTAGAGACAGGTAGAACACACCAAATTAGAGTCCACATGAGCCACATAGGACATTCCATAGTTGGTGATCAAGTTTACGGAAAAAATAGTAGTAAAAGCACAAAATATGCTAAAAACTCTAGTTTTATTCGTAATTTCAATAGGCAAGCACTACATGCTTATACACTGGGCTTATATCACCCAAAAAGCAAGGAATACATGGAATTTGTCTCTGATTTACCGCAAGATATAAAAACTTTAATTGGTGAGTTTAACAACATATCTTAATAACATTCGTATTAACCTGTCAATATTATCATCCATGTTATCAGGAAGTTAATTAATGAAAGAAAAACTGCTGCACTACCTAGATCTTTCACCTTTTTTGAAAGTATGTGTTGTTCACTGGAAATACGCTCAATTGTCGTTTCAAAAGCAGTGTTAACAATTTCCACAATTAACACCAGGAATAGGCTGCTTATCATTACTGCACGTTCTAGATTACTTACATCCAAAACAAACAAAGTTGAAACACATACTATAAAAAGTAGTAACTCCTGTCTGAACGCAACTTCTGATATAAAAGCTGATTTTATTCCTTCACAAGAGTATTGAATTGCTTTTATTAGACGAATAATGCCCTTCTTCATTATTACTCACAAAACCCTTTAATCAAAATTTTAACTCATTTGGATTTGCTATACCCTATAGCATTTTATCATTTGTTCACCCTATTGGTTTTGAAATTAAGATTTACTGCAACTACAATAAGTACTCTTGTTATCACATTTTGGTGTTAAGTCAGGATAAAACGTAAGTATAGCATCATTCTTTCTTACAAACACTGATTGATAATTGTCATCCTCCATTTTATACAGGCACATTCCATCTTTTCCTAATTCCTTGAACACCTTAGTTGCAGAAATTAAAATATCATCGGCATGAAGGTTATATGCGTATCCATTTGAGCATTTAACTTTCATGATAAAGGGGCTGGCAAAATGTGTCAAGTAAGTTTTTTCGTTTCTGCGGGCTATCTGGTTTTCCTACTGAAATTTTGAAAAATGTAATCTACTTCTATATTCAAATATATCAAGCAGTAATTCAAAATCAGCCATTGCACCTTTTGCGTTATTATACGCGAGGTTGAGCAGCTCTCTGTCCTGATATAAATCAGCAAATTTAAATTCCATACATCCTGATTGTTTTGTGCCTAAGATATCTCCACTGCCTCTTAGCATCATGTCCCTTTCAGCAATGTAAAATCCGTCCTGATAGTGTAACACCATTATATTATGCTGCATGGAAGGGCTATGATGGAGTTGTCAATATTCTATTACAAAATAAAGCTAATCCTAATGTGGTTGGTAACAAGGGGTTTATTCCTCTGCATTATGCTGCTAAGTTCTCTCACTTAAAAGTTGTAAAGGCCCTATTGTCTAATGGACCTTCTCTCCAAGCCAAAAAACATATGGCATCATATTTGTTTGCCAATGATTTCTGAAAATAAGCAGGTTATTTATTCAATCAAAAAGCCAATGCCTCCTGTTCCTGTCATCCGAGTAGCTCAGCACTGTGCGACCAGGCGGTTGTATAATAAACCAGCGTCACCTGTAAGGATATTATATTCAAGAGAAGAAGGTCAGTTCCTATATCCCCTCGATGGAGGAAAAGAAGAAGTTGAGATGATAAAGGCTGAACTTGGGAGTTATGCTTTTGCTGCACAATATCAACAAAATCCTCTGCCACTTTCAAGTGGTATAATTAAACGAAAGTGGCTGAAGCGCTATAGAAATTTTCCTGATAGTCTCTCGCATGTAACTCAAAGCTGGGACACTGCAGTTTCAACAAGCAGCATGAGCAACTTTAGCGTCTGCACCACCTGGACAAAAGTGGGCAATAAATTCTATTTACTCGATGTATATCGCGCAAAGCTTGAGTATCCAAAGCTTAAAGAGCAAGTTCTATCACTAGCTGCAAGATGGACGCCACACGCAATTTTAATCGAAGCAAAAACAAGTGGTCAGCAATTGGTGCAAGAGCTAAAAGCAAACAGTGATTTACCCATTATCGAAATAATGCCACATGATGACAAACTCACTCGATTTTATCAAATTGTTCCGATTATAGAGTCTGGCAAGGTTTTTCTGCCGCACCAAGCAGTATGGCTCAGCGATTTTGAGTATGAGATTTTAATGTTTCCTGAAACTCGACACGATGATCAAGTGGATAGTACCGTGCAATATTTGCAGTGGGTGAGAGATAGTAGCTCTAGGGTCGCAGCTTTACGGGCATTGTGATTTGAGTCTACCAGATCCAAGTAGTCAGCTACTTGCATGACACCCTGACAACCGTCATCCCGCTACGTGTTAGCGGGATCTATGCTAAAAGATACCACGGCGGTATGACGTAGGACTGCTGCTTGTTAGCTGATGAGATACCGCGAATGAATCGCGGTATGACGGTTCGCGGCGGCATGACGATAACCTTGTCATTCCAGCGCGTGACGCTGGAATCCAGCCTTTATTATGCAGCCTGCTTGGTTAAAATTAAGTCTTCTGGATCCAAGTAGTCAGGGCACTGGGATGACAATTACCTTAACAATTTCAAAAGAAGCCTAGTGAGCTATCAGCTATGTGTAGCTAACATTCTGCACGTCCATAAAAAACAAACCTTCTTTTTCGTCTTGAACGCTAATAATAGTGTGAGTGTTAAGAGGTAAAGGGTCATTTGTATGCCCATGGCCTACCCCTTTCATTGTAAATACAGGAAAGTTAACACTTTTTGCAAACCTTTCTTTTACAACTTCAACAAGATTATCATTATAACAGTTAACGAAATCCCCAAAGATTACTGCATGTACTCCATCAAAGATGTGGGCTTGCTTTAAGTGATCTAAACTGCGCTCTATTGCGTATGGGTAGACTCTTATGTCCTCTAAAAATAGAATTTTACCTTTCGCATTTATTTGCCAAGCAGTTCCTATACTGTTTTCAACTAAAGTCATATTACCACCGATGATTTTAGACTCTAATCTGCCATCTTTTAGTCTAATGCCATTATTTATCATTTTTAGGTTATCAAATCTGATAGAATCCCGCTTGTTAAGAATTAACTCTTTCAATTTTTCAACAGAGCTTTCAGAAACGGAGTTATTTACTATCATTTCCATCATGGTGCCATGAAGAGTTTGCCAATCATATTTGACTTGTAGATAGATGTGCAAGGCAGTTATATCGCTATAGCCTATGAGGATTTTTTTGTTTTGAGCAATCCTTTCTTTTTTATCATTGGGTAACTTTTCTAGATAGGGAATTAACCGAGAAGCCCCTTCTCCTCCTCTGATACA
The DNA here is from genome assembly GCF_902806685.2 of Maniola hyperantus. NCBI lineage: Eukaryota > Metazoa > Arthropoda > Insecta > Lepidoptera > Nymphalidae > Maniola > Maniola hyperantus. The sequence goes on along the minus strand of NW_027189027.1, from coordinate 188,949 downwards.
CCAAATTATTTTACTATCATTAGTTAGTGCATTAATCAAATCATTTGCTCTGAATTCATCAGAGTTGGAATAAAATGGATTATCATTACTATATATTTTCTCCGAAATATGGGGATTAAAATCCAAAGCTTCTACATACCCTTTTATGGTAGTCAGATCTGATTCTTTTCCTTTCGAAGAAGGAGCAATAATATCAACTTGGTCGATTGCATGAATACCTGTGTTAGCACCATAGCTGTACGAACATTCATTTTTGAAGGTAAATTGCACAGCAAATGGTGTCATTCTAGTGCTTGATACTGGAATCCAGAAATTTTGCTTATAACTGAGCTGATGAGCTAAAGGTAGTTGTCTTACGCTAAAACAAACGTTTTTAATTAAGTTGCATAGAAGCTGGATCCCAGTGTCTGGGCACTGGGATGACACCCCACTGGTGGGAATTGCTCCCAAACTACAACGTTCGTACAGTTGTGTGTTAGCACATAAGGTAAGAATGAGATATAAAAGGTAAATGATCATTAAAATATCTTATAAAACTCTTTTTTTAGTATATCATCCAATTCAGAGAGTGGAACTTTCACTCCTAGTTCTTCCATTGACGTGACGCCATAATCTTGCAGTCCACAAGCAATAATACCCTTATAATGAGAGAGGTCTGGAAAGACGTTAAGCGCTATGCCATGATAAGTTACCCATTTTCTTAAACGGATACCAAAAGCTGCAATTTTTTTTTCTACTCCGTTATGGTTTATCCAAATACCTATTCTATCCTCTTTAAATTCTCCAAGTATATTAAATTGCTTTAAAACATTTATTATCCACTTACTTAGGTCTCTAATATATAGCTTTATGTCGCATTTATTTCTTTTTTTAAGGTTTAACATTAAATATATGATGCGCTGTCCTGGACCATGATATGTGTGTTTACCACCCCTTCCTGTTTTATATATAGGAAATAGTTTTTCAACAATATCATCATCTGTTGCACTGATTCCTGCAGTATAAAGTGGAGGGTGCTGGAGTAGCCATACTAATTCGTCTGCTGAATTATTGTAAATTTGTTGAATTTTTTCTTCCATGGATTTTATAGCACAGTTATAATCAATAAGCTGATTAGATATTAGCCATTCTGTCATATTCTATTTCTTTTTTTTTAGTATAGCAGTTCGTTTTTTCCTGTTATTCCAGTGTGTGACACTGAGCGCAGCCTTTCTTATTCCTAATATACTTAATACTAACTTCTGTGCTATTTCTCCTTAACAAACATAGTACATGACAAATGTTTAATTGTTTGTCAACACAGGTCCTCTTTACGTATAGGCAACTTTTTTTATTGAAAAATTCAGAAGAATGTTTTATAATTATTAGTAGATTTTAGGTAAAATATATGGCATACTCAAAATTTAGCATAACTTTCAACAACGAAATTTCAGAGTGTCTTGCTGGACTGGCTAAAATAAGAAATAAGTCCATTAAAGAACTAACAGAGAAGCTAATACAAGAAGCAATTGAAAATGAGGAAGATAAAATACTAATTGAGCGTGCTGCTAAACGTAATGTTTCAGGTGTAAAGAAAATTAGAAGTGAGGATGTAGACTGGAATACAATATTATCTTCATAGAAAGCGTTCTTGAGAAAAACCTTCCAGCTCTTCCAAAAACAATAAGATTAAGGATCATAAATGCGATAAATAAGCGCCTTACAATTGATCCCATTAACCTTGGTGAGCCATTATATTACAGATTTAAAGGACAAAGAAGATTAAGGGTAGGTGATTATCGCGTTATCTATTCCGTAAATATTATAAAATATGAAGTGGTTATCACAGAGATAGGACACAGAAAAGATATTTATAAGTAAGTACATCATATAAACATTAAATATATTTTTACTCCTTCCTGATTCATTTTCTACCTTAGGTGGCTTCGCTCAGCTCAAAAAAAAAGCTCATTCTTTTTGCTACCCCTTATTGTGCCTGCCATTTAACTACTGTGTAGAGATTGCTCTCAAACATAATGTTCGTACGTTAGTATATCCTTTCTGTGACACCAATTGATATAATTCTACCACAAATTCAATTTTTTAGGAGGCACATATGAATTTCAACATCTTTCAAAGAAAAAAAAGCGCAGTATTTACTAAATATTCTGCTTTGCAACTAATGATGGAGCCAAGTTGGAGTAAGCGTGATTATGTAAGTTTTGCTGAGGAAGGTTACATAAAAAATGTTATTGCCTTTCGAGCAATCAATATGATTGCAAGTGCTGCATCTTCGGTACCTCTTACTCTCTGCCAGCTTACTGACCAGGGAAAATCGCAACTAAAAGCCCATCCATTACTGAAATTACTTTATTCTCCTAACCCAATGACATCAAAATCGGAATTTATTGAGGGGATTGTAACTTATCGGTTAGTTAACGGCAATTCTTATATATTGATGGTTGAGTCGCAGAACAATAGAAAACATTGCGTCGCGTTCCGACCTGACCAGGTCTGCGCTCGCAGACCGTCCGTCCCTCGCTAGTAAGGGATCCACGTCCGGAGGCACACAGCAGGCCACGGCAGGTGCGCATTGTCTTCGCGGCCTGATAATGGCCGGGGCAGTACCAATTACACCTATCACTGATGATTTAGCTGTACGTACTGATCTTGCTCCTGAGGTTACCTCAATAACCTTTACTCCGTGTAAAAATTCTTCTGGCATTTCTTCCCTTTTTAACTTTCTTGCATTTTTTTTCCTGAAATCATCGAGCAAAGTCTGTAGCTCTTCTTCACTTTTGACTTCTTTAATTTTCTTCTTGGCGATGTCTTTCCAATTCTTCACATTTCATTATTTCTTTTACTGCTTTTTTTGCCTTCTCTTGAATTATTTTTGCCATCTCTACTACTGAAATTCCTCTCACTCTTGCTAAAGGCTCTATAATTGCTGCATCTTTTTTATTTATAGATTCTGGTGCTGCTAGAATGTTTTTTGCGGCTTCTGCTTGAATCTCATAAGATTTAGCTTTTTGGTGAGAATTCCCTGCATATTGGTTAATATAGCTATCATAATAAAAACGCATACTATCAAATGCACAAAGCTTCGCATTATCCAGCAACTCCTTTTGTATATCTTCTCTAGTACACTGAGCAATTTCTCCTCCTTCTGTTAAACAATAACTTTTTTGCCAGTCGAAATTCTTTGGTGCTTCATACCAATCATTCCCAGTTGGCTTATTTTCAAGTACTGTTACTTCTATCTGTTTGTTATTTTCAAATCTAATATAAATTGGCATTCTTTGCTACCTCCAGAGCTCATAAGTTTCAGATAATGAGAAAATGTATTTTGAAGATGATGCAACGTCACGCACTGGAATGACACCGGACAAAATTAATGATGTGCCATTTCCTATGCTTTTCTGTCTTTTATTTATGGCAGCTTTAACAGTAGTAACTGGAATATATAGCACTTCAATTCGGTTAGTAGTTGAGAAGTTGGTTTTTTGATTTTTATCTTTGTTTCATATTTTACTATACTTTAAGGTTATAAGGTCTTTATTGTGGATAGGCTGAAGAAGATTCATTGGTTGTTAGTCATTAACGTGATAGCTCTGTTTTGCGTTGGCATTGTTGTTCAATACTCTTCTGCTGGAGGAAAGTGGGTGCCATTTGCGATTCACCAACTGGTCATATTCTCCTTCTTTTTCCTACTCGCTATAGCTATGTCATTCATAGAACTAGATTTTTATTTGAAGCACGTATAAGATAAATGGTTAGAGTTGCTATTTATTTCTTGAAATTGCTACTAAACTCTTTAGATTTTGCTTAAGAATTAATTCTAAACCATTGACATTTTATTTGTAAACAGAGGCACGTCAAAATGATAGACAAAATACTACAGACGTAACAGATAATATATAGTAGCTAATCCAAAGGTCTTACATGGTGAAATTGATTTTATTATATTTTAGAAGTAAAGTAATTGTAGATTTAAATAGAGTATAATGTGGAATTTTGAAGTGTATAAATTTAAAACTAAAGTTTAATCTCTATTGTCGACTCTATTGAATTTGAGTTTTATATGGTATCATTATACTTATGGAAAGGGTAGCCAAAGGGCTATAAATGGCTCTGCTTTGACGGTAGACATCATTAATTTTCCTATTTTTAAGAAGAAGCTGTGACATAGCTACAGGTACGAATATTGTTGATTTTATATTTCTATTGTTGTACTATGTATGTTGATTTATGTATTGTTCAAATGTGTAATTGGTATTTCAAAATAGACACCACCGAGTTTTTTCTTGCCAGTTCTTTCTCTCGGTAGATAATCTGCTTTTTACGAACTGGCGGTAGATTTTTCTTAAAGGAAATAATAAATTATTTAATGATAAAGCAATAAGTAATGGTAAAGATAAACTTTGATATGGAGGGATTTTTCCCTGAATAAAACAGTTTATTTCCTTATACAATCTTTTATTTTGTTTTCTACCTTCAACCACGCCCTAGCTTATTGATAACGAATTAAGGTTTAGGCTCTCAGTAGGTGATTCCTGACTCTATTGTCTCTATACTTCTGAGGCTAATCTAGCATCAGAAGTGGGATACGATATGGCTGAATTGTGCCTTTTCTAATGCAGTTTGTACAAGTTTCAGAAATACCGGCGAATTCGGATGGCTTTGTGAAAAGCCATCAAAGATGTTCCAACAGGCGTTGTGATGACTGACGTCCACGAGAGGTACCACAATGGACATTGGATACCCTAAATCTGGAAATCTTAATATGAAAATATGGTATGAAAAAAAAAGTGAAAGTGAATTAAAACTTTTTTGCAAGACAATTTTTCAGGCAGGTAGGCCTTAGAAAGTTTTATTGCGTAATCATGGACCTATTAATACTCTGTGTAATGTAGTAACACAGTTTCATAGTACCTGTCGTCATTTTATTTGTTTTAAAACTAATTGTATTATAGAAATAAAGATGTGGGTACTAAATAAATAAAATTTTTGCGGGTAATTTTGTGTTCAGTATAGATGTTCTGTTTCAATGACTCAGATTAATGTTTGAAGGTGTTTAATCGCATGATGTCCCAGCTAGTAACACAAATCGATATTACGTAAATTAATGTTAAAAATTTGCAGGTAGTTAGTTGGTATGAAATTTTTATTAAATGATCATACGATAAAATGTGGTTAAATGTCAGACTGACCGAGCGGTGAAAAACTAAAGCAAGTTTGTCAGTAAATATTTACTGATGATTAATTTGTGTTCTATTTTAATTTACGTCTGACGTCTAGCCGTATATTCGTAATTTATATGATAGTGATGTTGACATTGAATCATTGAATATTGTTTTACGAGTGATGAGTCATCTTACTTTTTTTTTAGTTATGTTCTTGAGGCATTTCCTATGTAAGTACTTCGAGAACGAAGTACTTTTCAGGTTGGCCGAATAGATGTATATAATTTATTTATGTGTTACATAATGACAGAGAGAAAAGAAGGAAAAAAAGAACCAAAAAAAAAAAAAGAAAAAAAAAAAAAAAAATTTTTGTTGTAATTTTGTTTCAAATTAAGAACAATACAGAAATACATATTGCATCATTCGTTAAATATTGATGATTCATTGATCAGAAACGCGATTAGCGTGGCCATTTTTGTAAATTTGCTATTGAATTTGCATCGGAGTTCTCACTCGCGAAACGTAGAGATGAAAGATTTGTGATACCTACCTACAATAATTAAGAAATTTTGTTGGAGTTTATTTTTGTAGTTTTTATATAAGGATAGGTTAGGCTGCTGATGTCTTATCCTGTTGCTATGCCGCTAAGTCTAGTAGCTACTGATTGTTTGATGTCATTGTTTTTTTATATATACCCACCGTTATGTAATGTGATGTAATGGAGCTGCCAATCCACACTTGGCCAGCGTGGTGGACTATGGTTAAACCTGAAACTTAAATTTAGAATATTGGAATTTAGAGATTATTGACTACCCACTTGTGTTTAATATTTTTTAATGCCGTATTTTGTTGTTTTGTTTGAATAATACTTTTGATTTTTTGACGTTTTTGATGTTTGAAGTGTTTAACTATTTTTGATATTGATTACTTCTTTGACGATCTTTTTAATGTAAATTATTTTTGTGGTATTTTTTGACATTTTAGTTTTTGATACCTACCTTTATGTTTTTATTTACGATCTTTTTGGATTTTTATATTTTATTGTGGAAAAATGTTTTGGTATTTATTTAAAAAGGAAGGTTGTTGGCACATCATTGGATGTGGGAAGCAACAAATGTTTTTGTATAGTCCAAGGACTGATTGCAGATAGACAAAAAGAGATTGAATAGAAAATATTTTTGAAAGTAAATACCTAACGATAATTAGATAAGTTTACTCTTTGATTATTTTTACTTCTTCTAACATAGTAGTTAGTTTTGTTTTGATATATCTTACATATAATTACTTTTTATATACCTACCCTTTGTTTTTGACTTTGGTACTTTAGGAGTAAGAGTCGATGGTATTTTATTATTTTTGCAAAATTATTAACTTGAAATTGAAAAAAAGTTCTTATGATTTAACTTATTTTGAAATATTAATATTTTTGTAACTTTTTCATTTTGATGGTTCTTTTTTATGAAACATATTATTTTAAATTCTGATAATTTACAATTTGTTCAGTTGCAATTTTTCTTTGTTTAATATTCATCTCTATATTTTATTGGAATTTATTTAAAACTTTGACCAAATGTCGATCAATGGAAAAATTGTATAGTGATATATGGATCAAAACCAATGGTGTTAAGGGACAATTTTATGATGGTTTACGATGTTGCCTTAAAACCAATGGTGTTGAAGGATATTTTGTAGATGATACTTTAAAACGTTGGAACCAACGGTGTTGAAAAGTATTTTTATAATATCGCTTTAATACCAGTGGTGTTAAAAATATTTTTTGATATTGGTTTAAAACCAATGGGGTTAAAGGATATCTTGTTTGGAAACATTTATGTGCTGTGGCGAGAAAAATATTTCTTGTATTTTTGAGAGTGAACAGTGTGGTAATTTTGTGTGTCTTACATGTTTAAAATGTTTTTTTTTTTAAATTTTGTTGGAAGCCACAGACATGTTGTTTGAACAAAAATGTTTTGATGTTGTTTAGCAACTTTATTTACTTTACGAATTGTTTGTTTTTATTTTGTTGCTTCGAGAACGAAGCAATTGTCAGTTTGGCCGTATAAGATAAATGGTTAGAGTTGCTATTTATTTCTTGAAATTGCTACTAAACTCTTTAGATTTTGCTTAAGAATTAATTCTAAACCATTGACATTTTATTTGTAAACAGAGGCACGTCAAAATGATAGACAAAATACTACAGACGTAACAGATAATATATAGTAGCTAATCCAAAGGTCTTACATGGTGAAATTGATTTTATTATATTTTAGAAGTAAAGTAATTGTAGATTTAAATAGAGTATAATGTGGAATTTTGAAGTGTATAAATTTAAAACTAAAGTTTAATCTCTATTGTCGACTCTATTGAATTTGAGTTTTATATGGTATCATTATACTTATGGAAAGGGTAGCCAAAGGGCTATAAATGGCTCTGCTTTGACGGTAGACATCATTAATTTTCCTATTTTTAAGAAGAAGCTGTGACATAGCTACAGGTACGAATATTGTTGATTTTATATTTCTATTGTTGTACTATGTATGTTGATTTATGTATTGTTCAAATGTGTAATTGGTATTTCAAAATAGACACCACCGAGTTTTTTCTTGCCAGTTCTTTCTCTCGGTAGATAATCTGCTTTTTACGAACTGGCGGTAGATTTTTCTTAAAGGAAATAATAAATTATTTAATGATAAAGCAATAAGTAATGGTAAAGATAAACTTTGATATGGAGGGATTTTTCCCTGAATAAAACAGTTTATTTCCTTATACAATCTTTTATTTTGTTTTCTACCTTCAACCACGCCCTAGCTTATTGATAACGAATTAAGGTTTAGGCTCTCAGTAGGTGATTCCTGACTCTATTGTCTCTATACTTCTGAGGCTAATCTAGCACACGCCTACTTTTTTTATATAGCAGCAACGATTTCGCTATTAGCAGTAAATTTTTTTGGCTCACACATAATGGGTGCGACGAGGTGGATAAGAATTGGGTCGATTAGTTTGCAACCATCAGAATTTGCAAAAGTGGGCTTAATACTTGTGCTTGCTCGCTATTTTGATAAGCAGAGTGTGTATAAAATGATGGAATTTAAAAGATTGCTTAAGGCACTTATAATTATTTTCTTACCCGTGTTCTTGGTGTTAAAGCAACCTAATTTAGGCACAGCTGTAATAATGTTACTTATAGGGATGTCAATTATATTCACAGCAATAATAAAAAGATCTCATTCAGTAATATGTGGAACTCTTGGCATTTTTGCAGTACCGGCTATTTGGCCTTTTTTACGTCCTTATCACAAGCAAAGGATATTGTCGTTTTTGGATTCATCAGTGGATCCACTTGGGATAGGTTATAATGCGCAGCAATCTCAGATAGCTATTGGTTCAGGAGGTTTACTTGGTAAGGGCTTTGTTAACGGAAGTCAAACTCAACTTGGATTTTTGCCGGAAAAGCGTACAGATTTTGCTTTTGCAGTGCTGAGTGAGGAGTGGGGCTTTTTAGGTAGCATGGCTTTAATTTTGCTTTATACCTCATTACTTGGAATAATTTTCTCTATCGCTTATAGGTCGAAAAATTATTTTTCTAAGTTAGTATCTATCGGAATTTTCGCCTTTTTTAGTGCTCATTTCTTTATAAACATCGGAATGTCAATAGGCCTCTTGCCTGTGATAGGCGACCCATTGCCATTTCTGTCCTATGGAGGAAGTACAACTGCTGCAAGCTTAATATGTATAGGGCTATTGCTGGCGATAAAAGCAGATGAACAACAAAATGCTTGTATTTCACCTATGCTAAAGTAAAATTAAACTTTAACTTAATAGTTGTTATGCTAGATGAAATGCGTGAGGAGTGTGGGGTATTTGGCATAAGTTGCAACCAAAGTGCTGCTTTTAACTCTATACTTGCTCTCCACGCTTTGCAGCATAGAGGTCAAGAGTCTTTTGGCGTAGCAACCAGTAACAACGATAAGCTGCACTCTTATCACTTTCAAGGTCAAGTGAGCTGCGTATTTGATGATATAGATGAAATAAAGAAATCCTTACCTGGAGATTGTGCAATAGGTCATGTTCGATACTCAACAAGTGGTAGTAAATTTGGAGTGCAGCCCATGTTTGGCAAAAGTGGCAAATTTGGGGATTTTGCCATAGCACATAATGGTAATTTAATTAATATTTCTCCGATACGCGAACAATTAATTAAACAAGAGTGCGTTTTTCAGTCAGATATTGATACAGAAGTAGTAGTGCATCTAACAGCAAGCGGTGAAAAAGATAGCTTCTTAGAGAGTTTTATATATGCATTAAAGCGAATACAAGGTGCTTATTCTTTTGTGGCAATCAATCAATAAGTAGTTATTGGAGTACGTGATCCATCTGGAATCAGGCCTCTTGTTTTAGGAAAGTTAAACGGTTCTTACGTTCTTGCATCTGAAACTTGTGCTCTTGATATAGTAAATGCAGAATTTGTTAGAGAAATAGAACCAGGCGAATTAGTTACCATCAGTTCGAATAGTAAGCTAGCCTCAATGTTTCCTTTCCCACAGCAAAAATCAAGTTTTTGTATTTTTGAATACGTTTATTTTTCAAGACCAGACAGCATAATGGAGAATAGGTCTATATACGATACAAGAAAAGAAATAGGAAGAATACTTGCGAAGGAAAGTCCACCAAAAAACAATGTGGATATGATTGTACCAATACCTGATTCTGGAATACCTGCAGCTATTGGATACGCAGAACATTCAGGATTACCTATGGAACTGGGGATAATTCGTAATCATTACATAGGAAGAACTTTTATACAACCAACCGCTGAAGTACGTAAAGTTAGAATAAAATTGAAATTCAACGCTAATAAGCACATTTTAAAGGGTAAAAACATAATTTTAATAGATGATAGTATAGTGCGTGGTAGTACGTTAACAAATATAATAGTTGAATAAAACCCGTAGTTTAGGCGAAGACATTTATTTGGTAAAATTCAATTTAATATACTCTACTGTTCAGCTATGAGTAATAGCTTGATGTAATTTAAAGCAGCGCCATCTAGTTTGTAATAAAGTAATTTTTGTACAATACTTTATCGTTCACGATTGGACATACCGCCCACCATGGACAGTATGTCCATCATTCCGCCCACCATGATCCATCTTCGACAAAAAATGGACTGTATGATTGGTAAAAAAAAACTTAAGTAATCTGCATTTGTTAAGAAACATAGTGAGTAAGAATAAGATGGCGCTAATGCTTTACAAAAAAATGGTAAATTTAAATATAGAATAAATTATACAAGTTTATAAAGCATTATAGGTTCAGTCTCTTAATAAAATAAAATTAAAGTAACACTACCAGTTTTACCTGATATGATATCCTAACCTCAACAGGGTAAAGTGACTTGAGTTTAAAAACGTAATTACAAGGTACATTAATAAACAAAATTGACAAATGCATGCTTCAAATTATAAACAATTCGGTTAAAAATAACAAGTTCTCGAGATAAACAATACACAACCTTTCGTTACAAAATCAATAATTAGACAAAAAAAAATGTGAAAACATGCAATAAGATAGTGATAGATAAGATACAATAGTGCTTTGACATTCTAATTCATTAAGATAATACGATAACTATTTGTGCAACTTTACGTATTAAACTTACAACATGTAATATTGTCCAAGCCCGTGAATTTTGTTATAATAAGTCGCCGTCAGTATTGGTATATGTTTCGTGTCAACTGCCAATGTTTGAGGAATAAACTGAGAGGAGTTATGAACTTGGCCTTTGGACCAAGAATCACAAGTTCTGCTATCACGAACTGATGTAGAGTGTGAACCACCCAAACTAGGACTGAATGAGAGAAGTTTACCCGTTTCATTTTCTATGTTTATTTCACGTCTCTGTTTTTTATTGTTGTTCGACCGTTTCTGATTGTTAATTTGTGCATGCATGCTGATAAAAGAGTTACAGTGGACTAAAGGATCATTGGTTTCATCATGATCTTTGACCTTTCCAGATAAGATCCAGCCTAGTTTGCTATTCTGAGCCATTGGTGTTCCTGAAGTACCTCTGATCAAGCCCTCTTCTAAGATTTGATAATAGACCTCAGCTCCGAGTACCATATCAATTTGACGTGGTATGTCGAATTCTGGATCGGCTAACTTCAGTTTTGTTAAATTAGACCACAACTTGACATCAAATTTTCTTTTAGGTTGGAAAGAAGTTAAGCCTTTAAGCACGTGACATTTAACACGAACGGTAAAGGTAGGATCCTGTAAAGACTGTAATTTTACATATACTACATGTTTAGATTCAAGTGTTGTAATCCCTACTCCAGATATGACACTGTCGCTTTCTATTATCTTCAGTCCAAGTTTTTGAACTGCAGACTCCGTTATAAAGGAAGCCTGTGATCCCTGGTCCAATAAGGACCTCAGTGTCATAGTTGACCCTGTTATGGTTTCAGCCTTTACTAAGGCTGTTGCCAATATGTGGTGATTGATGCCAATATGATTTTAAAGTTAATTAAGAAAAGTTTAGGAATAGAATGTGAGCTCATTAAGTTCCACCCTCAAAGCAAGCTTTTTCTAAAGCAAGATATAAATACAGGTTTTAAAGAATTTAAGCATCCAAACAGCCAATCAAGATGAGCCTGAGCTGGAGAGGCTACATTATGGCCATATTATGCTTGCCTTTTTCTTTTAATCCTCTCCTCTTTGGTATGTTAGAACCTGTTTAAAATCTCAAAGAGATGAGCTAAAGTAGGAACAGGTAAATAATGAGGTATATAAATGAGTCAAAGGTATCCAAGCGACATAAGTCATGAGCAATTTGAAAAAATCAAACCAATTTTAGAAAGTAGGAAAAAGAAAACGAGACCAAGATTAATTGATATATACAAAGTATTTTGTGGAGTGTTATACGTGCTAAAAAGTGGTTGTCAGTGGAGAATGTTGCCAAAAGAGTTTCCAAGGTGGGAAAACATATATTACTATTTTCAAATGTGGAGTAAAAAGAAAGGAAAGGAGCCAAGCTTGTTGGTTAAAAAAAATTGGTTGCGACAAAACAGTGGTCGGAAAGAGAAAACCAGTTTCTGCATAATTGATGCTCGAAGCGTCAAAAACGCAGATACTGCTGAAAGAAAGGGCTATGATGCAGGTAAAAAGATTTCAGGGTCATATCGCAGTTGATACACAACACATGCAATTCATATAACAACGGCAGAAGCAACTGATCGTAGCAACCCCAGTTGCGAATTAGAAAGCAGTGAAAAAGCCAGGAAAATAGGGTAACCTCCGTAAATTATTCACAAAATAGAGAGGTTACCCATGAATAAAAATATAACAGAATTATTTTGCCTGATCGACGATTTTTGCAATTCAGTTGACAAAAATTTTGCAGAAAAACTTCTACCAAGTGGCAAAAAACCAACCAGGACGCCAGAGATTACGCATTCAGAGATTTTTACCATAATATTGCTATATCAAGTGCGACAATTTTAAAATTTTCTATGTGCATTATTTGAAATTATTATACGAAACAGCGTTTCCAAAATTGCCATCCTATAGTAGGTTTATTAGGCTAAAATCGCGGGTTTTATGGTATTTAGCGCTCTTAATGCAATGGTTTTGCGAACAGTCAAAAGTGACAGGGATTTCGTACATAGATGCAACATCTATCGCTGTTTGCCATCCAAAAAGGACCTCGAGAAACAAAGTTTTCAAAGGGTTGGCAAAGATTGGAAAGACTACCTATGGGTGGTTTTTCGGTACATCTAGTAATCAACGAAACTGGCAAAATTCAAGGGGTTACGGTGACAAAAGGCAACGTTGATACCTGTGCCAAATTTAACTCAGAAATTGACTGGATTATTGTTTGGAGATAAAGGATATATCAAAAAAGATCTTTTTCACGAATTATTCGATAGAGGGTTAAAGCTTGTAACCAGTATAAAAAGGGTATGAAAAACTCATTAATGGCGCTAAATGAGAAGATTTTGTTAAGAAAAAGATCGATTATTGAGACAGTTTTTGGCTCTCTGAAAAACAAATTTGAGATTGAGCATACTCGCCACAGATCACCGATAAATTTTTTGGTACACATTTTTTCTACGCTTGTTTCATATTCCATGCAGCCGCTGCATTTCTAAGCTTTACTTCGTTGGCTAATCCGCAACTGGGGTTTTCAACAGTTTTAATTATATGACTGTCTAATATCTTTCTTTCAGAAATGGCATCGTTTTGGAAAAATCTATAAGCTGCTTTACTTTGATGCCAATCTTCACAAGCTTGATTTATTGAATGTTCAGGCGATTCAGCAAAACTATTAACTATTTTTAAAAGCCTTTTACTTAATCTTTTATCACCAAAATTAACAATTCCAAATTCACTTTCTGCCCATTCACCAGTTGAGGTGCTTAAATTTCTTTTTACCATATATTTCCATTTTTAGACCATAGATCTATTTATAGTAAAAAGTTGAATTAGTAAAATAGCAGCTTTTTCACCATTTATAGATTTATGGGTAATAGTAAGGTTCTGAAGTCGAGGGGAGAAGATACCGTCTTGTAAGTCAACAAGAAAATTATAAAAATTGGATCTTAAGCTGTATTGTGAAATCAAAAAATACTTCTTATTCATATCCTGTGTAGCGGTACACAGATTATAGTTAGTGGATATGTTGATAAGTAAATTAGTTACATATAAGACAGCAGAAATTTACTTATCAACATATCCACTAACCAACTACATTCAATAAATTTGTGTAAGATACTATTTCACATAAGATGTGATAGAAAGCATTTTTTGATTTTAAAGCACTAAACCTTCAGCCAACCTTTTAGCCCTATAGTTTTTGATATGGTCTGGATCAAAAGCCTTCTTTGAACTTAGAACACCAAAAACAATATGGAGTAACTTACGCATCGCAGCTCCCACAATGGCCATATTATGCTTGCCTTTTTCTTTTAATCTCTTGCAAAAAGTCATAATAATAGGATTGTGATTTTTAGTTACTATAGCAGGAAAATACATTGCCTTACGTAGTGTTCGTGAACCCGATTTACTTAATCTGGGCTTGGCATATACAGATGAACCTGACGTTATATTTTGTGGTATAGTTCCTGCATATGCTGCCAATTGCCTGGCATCTCTAAAAGCTTTTATGTCAGAAACTTCAGCTAAAATAGCTATTGCTGATTCTTCTCCTATTCCTGGAATAGTCAGTAGAAGTTGAAAATTTTCCAACAACTCTTTGTGTTGCTTTAATAATTCACGTATGGAGTTTTTTATTGTTTCTATTTTTTGCTCTATGTTCATTGCAAGGTCTTCCCAAGCATTTGCAACTTCTTTGGGCAGTCTCTCTTTTTTTTCTAAGTGGTTATTTACTAATGTTAACTCATCTTTTAACGCAGCCGAGCAACGATAAAGATGTTTTAATTTTTTCATTTCAGGAGAAGATGGCGTCCAGCGGGAAGGTTCCTGTCTTTGGCAATAATCAGCAATAATTTCTGCATCGATCTGATCATTCTTTTGTCGTACAAGCTTACTCCTTGCATAAGATTTTATGCAATAAGGATTTATCACACTTACAAAATGTCCAGCATTGTGTAGAAATTCAGCCAGAGTTTCACTATAACAACCAGTAGCTTCCATGCAGGCTTTTACTTGTTCTACATTATGTTTTTGTAGAAAGCTCAGTAAACCTTGAAACCCATGATCATCGTTCTTAAAGCTCCTTTTCCTAGATTCACGTTTTCCTTTTTTACTTATAAATAAGAGAAAAACATCAAAGCGATCTTTTGATACATCTATACCAAGAAAGTTGTTGATCATATATAACTCCATACGTTACCATTTAAAGTGAAAAGTAAGGCTTACCTTGTACATACAGAATTAGAACCTTTTAGGTTTTTCTACGATACCGTCCAGCCTATACTTTTGAGGAGGGAACTCTTGTCTTCCCCACAGATTTTATATCTAAGGCATTGCCCAGAGTTTTTCCCTTCTCCATCTAATGTCACAGCTTATAACATTAGATGCTTTTTACAAGATACAAGGCATAAGTGTTGAAAGTACCAAAAATGGCGTTATATAAGGTGATTGACGGCATCCTCCTGATATTAGGATAATTGAGCGTATAAAAGAATCATTAAGGTCTAACGTAAACTGTAATAGCGCTATTTTAAATCCGCGTAAGTTGTTTCTGATTTTATAAACGAGAAATAACAAAGCTGTAATAATGATCATATAAATATACACTTTGTATCCGTTCAGGCAATGGCGTCAACTTAAGGAAAAATATAAGCGATAGTGTGTAAAATTTCTCTCTAAATTTTTTACCATTAAATTATCCAGAAGCCGCAGGAAACAGCACTTTTGTTTCTATTTTATTTCAACAAAGAAGTTTAAAATGTGTCCTTTTTAGGTGAAACATGCAAAAAGGAAAAAAAATTATTCTACAAATTAAAAATATAATATACTCAAAAACTTTTCAGAAGATCCATAGGAGGGTTTGCTAATGAAGACTCTTAAGTTGACGCCATTGTCCGTTCAGCAGAGTGGTTTAAGAAACGGTAGATAGGAGATTGTGGAAAGGCCCTTTGTTTCCATGTTAAGTATAACGAAATTATCCGTTCAAGTTCCCCGCTTCGATTGGGTAAAATATGAATTTTTGCGATAAACGACATAATGCCGAATTTGCCGTTCAGCGTGGTTATTTGTCAGTGGAATGTTTTCTGGGTCATCTAAAAATTTCCACATCATTCTTTCAGATTTCATAATATTTTTCGCAACTCGAGAAGCTCCAATTGCTTCAGGTAAGTGGCTTCAAGTAATACCGTGTACGTTTTCGCAATTTTCTGGCACGTCTGGCAAATCTAAAAACATCTATCTCATTTTTTAGTAAAGCTTTTTTTAGTGCAAACAACTCAGCAGCAACATCTCTCAAATAACAGCCGAGAATTTTGACCTCAATGTTCCAACTATGTTTCAAAATCCCTTGATAAGTGTGCCCAACAAATTTGCCTTTTTTCATCAGCAAAGTAGTTATATGCCGCATACCTGTCAGTTACTACCAAACTATTGCGATTACAGCATACACTATTTTTTAAAACTTTCATTCCCCTTGAACTTTACAAAACTTGCCGTATTGCTTGCAAACATCCAGCACCAACCAAGCTTACCCTTATTGTAATGGCTGGTTTCGTCGATATGAAGAACTTTGCTTGTACTTACTTCTTGTTCGATCTGCTCATACATTTTTTTGCATTTTGAAGCAACTCTATGTTCACTATTTGATATGCTACCGACGCTTATGTTCAAATTGAAGATATCATTTACGACACTCGCTATTTCGCGTTTTGAATTTTTGTAAAACCCGCTGAACGCTGCAATTATTGACTTAACTCTTGGTCCAAATGTATCTGACGTAACACCTTCTGGTAACTTACTGCTTCTTCTTTTCCCGCATCTCCGGCAACGGCCATTGATATTCTACTACATAAGGCTTGATTTCCGGAAGATCAACTTTTTGATGAATGTACGGTTCCTTGCATATTGCAATCTCTCCTCCGCATTCACAAGTAGATGACAACTCTACTTTTATCACCTCATCTGCATCCATTTTGGCGCGAAAACTTCCTTTATGACCAACCTGACCGCCAATATTCCTTTCTCTTTTCGGCTTATTCTTTTTTATTTTATACAACTCTTTGGAACTTGGTATTGATGAACTTTTTGAGCTTAAACCGAGTCTTTCTCTTAACTCAGCGTTTTCTATCTTCAATGCCTTACTTTCTGCTTTTAAACTTTCATTCTCTTTTTCCAATCTTTCTATTTTTTGCTGTAAATTTTTGCAAAGTTCTAAAACATGTTACCTCACTTTCGCTCTATGATTGTCTTTTTAGACTACCTTGTCTGCCTTATTTTGCCACTCCGCTGAACGGATACTACACTTTTATCCCATTCATGATATGACTTAAAAAGTGCTTATATCCAAGGTTTTGCTTTATAAACTTAAAAAATACCTCTATGTCCCACCTGCGCCTATATAGTTCTGTTACTTCATAAGCTGGCATTTCAAACAAGTTGGTTAAAAACCGTATTTCATTTCCAGTCTTGTTTCGTATTTTTATTAAACGTAGGTCATTGCCACTTTACTTTTTGCTTGATAGAGATTGACTGTTATATCCTCCAAAATTTCTTGGTTGTTGTTTTTGAGCAATTTCATTCTTTTCCATAATGTCATACCTTATTTTTAAGTGAATTCTTGTAATAAATTTATATTCCTTTTTATCAAACTCAATGAAAGTTCCGGTTTTTGCAATTCCCCTATCAAATATCCTCTTTTTCAACTTTAGCTTCATTAATTGCTCTTACCAATGCTATATCTTCGCTACCTTCTTCTTGCCCTTTACAAAATCTTATGCTTGTCGGCTTTAATCCAACACTGACTTTCACTTATTACTCTTACCACCTACTTTTAACCCATCTTTTATAAGGTAACCTGATAAATTTATGATTGTTGAATCAAATCTATGTAAGTTATTAGATGTTTCTTTAGGTAATAATTTTTCAACTTTATTTATTAAATCGATATATATCCCTTTAAAATAATCAGAACTTTTAACCTTTTCGACAAACCGCTGTATGTTTTCATCATCATTTTTATCTATTACACATCTGTTTATTACCACTTCTAGCGCTCTTAGGCTTGTTTTCTGCCCCATTAATATTAGCTTCATTAGACCCTTAAATATAATTTTGCCCAATAGTTTACTTATCTACCTCTCTCCAATCTTTCTAGGTCCTCATCTTTAATTAATTTTAGTATTCCTTCTATTTGATCCATTATTACCTCCATTTTTTTGTAATAATAGCTCTTTACATCCTTTCAGCACCACTTTCAACACTTATGGGGGAGAAGGGTGACTTTCTCTCCTTAGATAACCTCTAGCTATACGCAACAACTTTACTTTCAACAATTTTATTAGCAATAATACGACTTTCACAATCAATATTTATTATATCAGATAGTGAATTAATATCAGTATAACTATCAAAACTTTCCATTGTTGATTCCACTACCTCTACTATTTTTAAAAAGCCGATTCGTGACTTCAAAAATTCATTAACAGCTATTTCATTTGCAGCATTGAGCACAATACTGTTTGTTTGTGGAGCAGAAGAGTTTAACACTGCCATGCTAAGCTTTAGCGCAGGGAAATGCTTATGGTCTGGCTCTTGAAAGGTCAATTTTCCTTGCTTTGTTAGGTCTAGTTTATAATTTAAAGCTGATCTTTCTGGCCAAGATAGAGCATATGAAATAGGAATTGCCATGTCAGTCTCTGCAAGCACAGCAAAGTTGAAACCATCCTTATAAACTACGATTCCATGTACTATTGACTCAGGATGCACTACTGCTTCAATTTTATTCGGGCTGATATTAAACAAGTTATGTGCTTCTATTATCTCTAGTGCCTTATTCATCATTGTTTTTTATTTTCACAACGCCGCTTTTGTTTAAATTGTTCTCACAAAGGTAGGTACTTGTATCTTGAAGAAAGCATCTAATGTTTTAAGCTTAAGCGTTAGATGGAGAAGGGAGGAACTCTGAGTGCGTACTTAGATATAAAATCTGTAAAAAAGATAAGAGCTCCCTTCTCAAAAGTATAGGCTGAACGGTATCGTAGAAAGACCTAAATGGTTCTAATTCTGTATTCACAAGACTAGCCTTACTTTTCACTTTAAATGGTAATGTATGGAGTTATATATGATCAACAACTTTTTAGGCATAGACGTATCGAAAGATCGCTTTGATGTCTTTCTCTCATTTATAAGTAAAAAAGGGAAACGTGAAACTAGAAAAAGGAGTTTTAAAAATGATGATCATGGATTTCAAGGTCTGCTGAGTTTTCTACAAAAGCATAACGTAGAAGAAGTAAAGGCATGTATGGAATCCACTGGTTGCTACAGTGAAGCTTTAGCTGAATTTATACACAATGCTGGACATTTTGTTAGTGTAGTAAATCCTTATTGCATAAAATCTTATGCAAGGAGTAAACTTGTACGACAAAAGAATGATCAAACTGATGCAGAAATTATTGCTGATTATTGCCAAAGGCAGGAACCAACTCGCTGGGCACCACCTTCTCCTGAAAAGAAAAAATTAAAACATCTTTATCGTTGCTCGGCTGCGTTAAAAGATGAATTGACATCAGTAAATAACCACTTAGAAAAAAAAGAGAGACTGCCCAAAGAAGTCGCAACTGCTTGGGAAAACCTTGCAATAAATATAACACAAAAAATAGAAACAATAAAAAGCTCCATACGTGAACTATTAAAGCAACACAAAGAGTTGTTAAAAAATTTTCAACTTTTATTAACTATTCCAGGAATAGGAGAGGAATCAGCAATAGCTATTTTAGCTGAACTTCCTTACATAAAGGATTTTAGAGATGCCAGGCAATTGGCAGCATATGCAGGAGTTATACCACGAAATATGACGTCAGGTTCATCTGTATATGCCAAACCCAGATTAAGTAAATCAGGTTCACAAACATTACGTAAGGCACTTTTCTTTCCTGCTATAGTAGCTAAGAATCACAATCCTATCATTATTAGTTTCTGCCAGAGATTAAAGGAAAAGGGTAAACATAATATGGCTATCGTTGGTGCTGCAATGCGTAAGTTGCTCCATATCGTTTTTGGTATTCTTAAATCCAGAAGTGCTTTTAATCCTGACCATATTAAAAACTACAGGACTAAGAAATTGAGCGAAGGTTTAATGGTTTAAAGTCAAAAAATGCTACCATCCGATCTTATATAAAATAGTATTTTATATAAATTTATTTAATATAGTTGGTTAGTGTATATGTTAATAAGTAAATTAGTTATAGCCCTTCTTATAATAGTCCGAACGGGGGTGAAAACGTCTTTATAGCTATTATAAGCCAGGAGGACAGCAGTGTATTATTATGATCTGTTCGGATTATTGTAGAAAGAGCTATATTTATATATACAAGCAGAAACTTACTTATCAACATATACATTAACTATACCGCTACAAAGTTGGAAGTACTTTTTGATTTTACAATACAGCTTTGGAGATTCAGTTTTTATAATTTTCTTGTTGACTGGCAAGACGGTATCTTTTTCGTGTTTTTGAAGAAAGTAAATATTTAATTTTTTTGCGATGCTAATAAACTTGTGTTTTTATAAAAAGTGATTTTTTGATATTCTCTATGGTAGAAAGGCTATATAAAATAATATTTACAAATTCAAACCTTTCACACTATAGAAACTCCAAAACCCTTATATTCGCCAAGAAGGACCTGCAACTGGTTCATTAGTGACATTGTTAAATACAGAGCTTGGCGCTTGCGTTTGTGCTGAACCTGACATTTGTAATTGCATCACTATTTCTTCAACTGCTTTCTGTTCCTCTCTTAATACTTTTATTTCCTCCTCCGCAGCTGCTCTTGCTCGTTTTATTTCCTCAATTACATGGGATCTCAATTCGTTGATAGCCTCGTCATCAAATTCCAAGTTATCTTTTGCAGATTCATTCTCCTTATCCTTACGCTTAATAAAGTTTTTGTTTAATCTATTAAACTCATTAGCTAATTCTGACAACTTATTGAATTCTTCCTTACCAATACTCTTTAACTCTTCTTTGAGGCTTCTGTATTCACTGCAAATACCCTTAAATTTTTCTTTATAGTCTGTATTTAACACCAGGAAAGCATATTGCTGCGTTAATAACTCTCGTATGTCTTGATTTTGTATTATTGTTTCCATAGGTATTTTGAACTCATATGCTTTAATATATACTAAATCACAAGCTTTTGCTCTTGCCTGTGCTTCTTCTTTTTCTTGTCTTGCTTTCTCTCTAGCTTGTATCGCTTTTTCGAGGCGTATTTTAGCTTCTTTTACCTCTCCTTTAAAAAACTTAGCCTTTTCTTTTCCATCCTTTAGATACTGCTCTACATCAACTTCCACCTCACCTTGCATTTTAAATTTCTCTTTCAGGCTTTCTGCTTTTTTTTCTAATTCCTTTTCATCTTCTTTATGCTTTATGCCTAAAAAATTATTCGATGCTTTCCTTTCTTTCATTAACCCATCATATCCATTACATAGATCCTGGTATGCTATTATATAGTCATGTTCCGTCTCCTTTGACTTTCTTTCTTTAAATTCTTTATAAGGTTTTTTGAAATCACCACAAAAACCTATTGCAAATGGTAATGCAAAAGACAACGGTACTGCCATAATTGGTAACTTGAATATTAACCCTGCAATACCAGCTATTGCAGCTACAGTATAACCTCCTATTTCCAATTTGTGTTTATTTGCTTCTCTGAGCAATATTTTACCCTGTGTTTCCTCAACCTTAAAAAGGAAATTTTCCATATCCTCTTCTTCCCTTTCATATATTTCCAACCTTCTTTCCAGATTTTCTATACGTTTTGTATTCTTATATTTTATAAACTTATCCTCCGATGAATTTATTGTTTCCTTACATCTTTCTATCTCTTTACTAAAACTATCTTTAAGGTATTCATAGCATTTCCTTAGTTCCTTAAACTGCAATTTTAATTGCTCTAATAAATCTTTTTGTTTATCCTCTACATCTTTTTTTTCCTTCTTTAATTCCTGATTTTCATTATTTCTTAGTAATTCTTTCTGTATTTCTATTAGTCTTCTGAAGTTTTCCAATATTTTGTCCTTGATATCTCCAGCTGACTCTATATGCTTAGCATATATTCCAAGTGCATCCCTACAAAAAAGTGTTAAAGGTTGTTCCCTTGATAACACATGTTCAGCAACACTTTCTTCTGTTATATCTTCCAACTTCCAACCTAAAAACTCCTTTAAATCACAAAATACTGCTCCGAAGTAGTAATTTTCGTATATTTCTATTATTGTACTCACTGCTTTATATACGTCATTTTCTTTTTCGAAAATCTCCCTACTTTTTTCATGGCTACTTTTGTCTGTATGGCTCTTTAGGAAAAACTTTTTTATTGCCTTAGACAAATCCTCTATGTCATCTGTGCAATGCAAAAGGCATGTCTTTCTTAAACCTTCTTCCAAAGTATCACTGCCCTTTAGGTCTTTTAGTCTACTATGAATAATATCTATCTTCTCCTCTTTGTTTCCTTCCCCAGGCACAACTTTCCACAATAGGCTTTTTGTAAAAGCAAACAGATTCCTATACTCTTCCTTCTTTCTCTCATATGGCTTTATTTCATAGCAGTAACGTAATTCTGCAATATCATCTTTGAAATTTTCATTACTTCCATCTCTTACAGATTCCACATATCTTAAAAACTCTTCAGCTATTTTTCTCTCAAAAAAGGCTTCTCCGCACTCTTTTTCCACACCTTCTTTATACTTTTCAAATTCACCTTCCTTCATACTCACCAAGTGCTCAACGTGATATTCAAATTCAGCACAATCTACTATTCCTGCAATTGATTGTATGTACCTATTTTGATAATTACTTGCTGATGTTTGTGAAAGCATAACTTTAACCTCATGATAAATTTCAGTATAATAATCAATACGTCTTGCAAAGAACAAAAACGAGTGCAAAACATACCCTGAAAGAAAGGATAAGCTAAGCAGCCCTAACATTCTATATCTCTCATACAAAGAACAAGCAACTGCTCCTGTTAAAAGCAGTACTACAATCACTTGCCCTTGAGAGAACTTCTTGCCTTTCGCACTTTCAGCCACCGATGGCATCCACCACACTATCTTTAGCTTGTAAACTCATCAAATAACTGATTTATTTCCCCATGGCTTTTTTGCCATTTTAATCTTTCATACAGAACGCTTCTTAACCTTTCGCGCTCCAAGAATTTTATAAATCCCTTTGTTCTCATATTCGCCAAGAAGGACCTGCAACTGGTTCATTAGTTACATTGTTAAATACAGAGCTTGGCGCTTGCGTTTGTGCTGAACCTGACATTTGTAATTGCATCACTATTTCCTCAGCTGCTTTCTGTTCCTCTCTTAATACTTTTATTTCCTCCTCCGCAGCTGCTCTTGCCTGTTTTATTTCCTCAATTACATGGGATCTCAATTCGTTGATAGCCTCGTCATCAAATTTTAAGTTATCTTTTACAGATTCATTTTCCTTACGCTGAGTAAAGTTTTTGTTCGCTCTATTAAATTCATCATTTAATTCCGACAATTTATCAAATTCTTCCTTACCAATAGATTGTTTACTCTTTAATTCTTCCCTGAAGTTCCTATACTTACTACAGATATCCTTGAATTTTTCTTTATAGTCTGTATTTAACACCAGAAAAGCATATTGTTGTTCTAAGAATTCTTCTATAGCCTGATTACGTCTGATCCTCTTTCCAGGTATATTAAATAAATCTTCTGCTTCACCATACATTAGACGAACAGCTTTTACTCTTGCCTGTACTTCCTCTATTTCTTGCCCGTCTTTTTCTTTGTCCTGTTTTGCTTTTCGTGCTATTGTATTTAATAAATTTGCTTGTTTACTACACTCAGTTGAAAGTATCTTGATTGTTTCACGCTCTTTATCCTTTATATCCTGCTCTTTTAAGCTTTGTATGTAATCTCTTCTATTTTCTATAATTTCTTTTGCAAACTTTTCAAATGTTATTCCTTCTATCTTATTTATTGCATCAAGCTCAAATTAAAAATCTGCGATTAATAACGCAATAAGCTTTGCATCATCCTTCCATTTTTTTTCTTTGAATGTCGCGTCCTTCTGTCCTTTTACTTTAATTTCTGAAACAAGCCTTTTAAGCTTTGAGATATTTATCAACTTCTCCTTGCCCTTATTTATTTCTTCTTTTTCCTGCCTTATTTCTTTTAAGATGGTATTATTGGCCCCTAACAAGATATTCTCTTGTAACAACTCTTCAAGTAAGTTAATTGCTTGATTTAAATCCTTAATATCGTCCCTACTTATTACAAGATCACTTTTCTCTTTGAAAAGCTTATAATATCCTTGGGAACCAGCTAAGCTAAGCACCAAAATACCAGCAAAAACACCAATAGCTATTGGGCCACTAAAGAGGGCAAAAGAATAACCAATAGCTGCTGCCCCACCACCAACACCTACACCACCTATGGAGCAATTACGTATTAATTTCTTATGCTCTTTTGCTTCTAAATGTTGTGTTACTTGTTCCATCCCTGTTTGTTTTGCATCTTTGACTCTTTCTAATTTACCTTCAGATATTTTTTTCCTGTAATCAATAGCAATATCACTTGATTTTTTTGGAAAGGAATCTTCAGGAAATAGTTCACTTAATTCCTCTAAACTAATAACTTTACAGAATTCTATAATTTTTTCATCTTTACTCAGTTTACGTGTATGAGGTTGCGTTACGGTGAATCCGGTTATTTCCCAATCTCCATCTTTTGTTTTCCTATATTTTGTTCCAATTACTGGCATTTCTCTGTACAAACGTGCAATTTCTTCCACCGCTACTGTTTTTAATAACTCACCACCTAGTCCTGTAGTAACACCAGACTTATTAATGTTAGCTCCATTACATATCAAGAGTAATGCCATATCTTTTTTGTCTTTTTCTATAGCTTTAAGCAATATAGTATCTAAAATGTCTTGTTCTGCCTCTATTACATTGTGTGGTTCTATTAATTGAATGGTTAGTGTTAATGCTAACCTGTGATACTCTCTTTTCTTCAATACTTCAACAAGGATTTTTTCTATAAATCTATCCTCATTTTCTACCCACTCAGATAGTGTATGTTTCACAGATTCTAGATGATTGCTCTGTAAATCTAATAAATGATCTCCTGTGTTAGAGAGTTTTAAGATACTTTTACTTAATTCTTGTGATAGTATTGTTAAAAAATTTCTAACCTTTAATTCGTTACTTTCATCTTTTTTCCAATCTTCAGTTGCTTTTAATGATAATTCCTCTAAAGTCTCTTTTGCTTCGTTAACAAGAGTCCCTGCAGCCTTAATCTCATCAATTACAACTTTGCTTACCCTTTCTTTATTACTCCTTAACTCACTTGGCGCACTTTGCATTGCACTAACAAATTTTTTAGGATCCAATATAACAGGCTGTAACACCTTTCTAACTTCTTGCTTTAAAGAACTCTTACCCTCAGGGTACTCAATGCTAGCCTTCTCAACTTGATGCGTTTTCCTCAGTTCCTCTAACCTGTTATCTAGTACCTTATCAAAAATTTGATCAATCAACCAGTTATTTACATTACTATCTAACTGAGACTTATCATAATTATGCAATACATGTGCTGTATTTTTGTCTGAATCTTCCTTTACTTGCTCTAGTAGTTTTTTGTACCAATTTCATAAAAGAGTACGATTTTTTACCTCTTTTATGAAATCAGAATATTTATCAATCTCACTTTCATATGATTTACACTCTTTTGTTGTAGATTTTAACTGCTCACTTATTCTCCCTACTTCTCTTTTTAAATTTTCAACTACTGCATCTGCTTTCACTAATCCCTTTTTTTCTGTTCCTTGCCCTGGACTTTCGATGATCATATTTATGATTTCATTGTCTATCTCTTCTATTGTTTTTCTAGCAATATTATCATAGATATCTAAAACTTGCTCATAACCCATGGTACATAGCCCTGTTATATCCGTACTACGCACATACTCAATAATCTGTTTATTACTACCACAATGTCTATAGTCTGAAATAGAAGCTGATTCTTTGATTCTGTTATTCCTATCCTGAATAGATTCCAATACCACTTCCTTTAAATCTTCCCTAATACTATCTCTAACTAGCTTAGCTTTATCATTTAATAATTTCCTTAATCCTACACTATCGGGTATTATTTTATCAAAATCTCTATCTTTAAAACTTTTATCTTTGCTGACTAATTCACCCATGATATCTTCATCCGTCTCTCGAAATTTTGCATCTAAGACTTTTTTATACTCCTCAAGGCAAAACTCTTTCAGCTTATACTCACCATAAAGTCTTGCATACATAATGTTGATCTTAGTTATTATAAAACCTGAGTAATATTTTATAAATGTAGCTGAACTTCTAACACCAATTAATGCTTGTAATAGCCTTAAACCTTCTGCATTTTCAATTTTTATTATTTTTTCTACTTGCTCTTCAAATGGCTTATCAAAAAAATCTGGCATATTACCTCTCTAGTGATAAATTAAGCATACCTTAACTATCATTAAATTACAAGTCAACACTTTTTTTGCATAAATTTTTAATATTTTGAGTTAAAACTTGATCATTTTTTGTTGAAGGCATTCACCATTGGGGTTTCCGTATAGAAGAAATTATCTTGTTTATATTGTCTTCAAAGGAGGATGAGAAGATTGCTCCACATTTTCCACTTTTTCTAGCTTTGTGCCAGGCTTTAGAGCATTATACAACGCATAACTCACACAAGCTAATCCAACTATTCCCCCAATCACCGCTATAGCATACATTTTCAATATATAAGCTACAACACTACTGACTAGTAACGCCGCACCAACACTACCAGCCATGATTGCTCGTCTTTGTTGCATTACTTTTGTTGATGGTTCTTTTTTTTCGTTTACAGTGTTTTCTTTTCCAGATCGATTATCAAAACATGATTTCATTTCAGTAGAAGACAAAGTATTACTGAAAATATATCAATGATTAGAGATTTTTACCGCAACTATAAAGATATTATTCTGAAGCCATTGTATAGTTATGGAGGAAACGATGTGATAAGAATACAAGACGAGAATAGTATTCAAGTAGTAGTGGATCTCATGATAGCAAAATATGAATGTCCTGTAATTGCGCAATCATTTTGTAAAAACATAGATAAAGATAAAAGAATATTGCTACTTTATGGTCAACCAATTGGTGTAATGAAACGAGTTCCAAAGATTAGTGGAGAGATTAGGACAAATGTGCGGCTCGGAGCAAGTTTTGAGCCCGCTCAAATAAACGATAGGGACAATGAAATATGTAACAAAATTGGTCCTGAATTAAAGAAAAGAGGGCTAATATTTGTTGGTATTGATATTATAGATGACTTCCTGCTCGAAATTAACACAACTTCACCCACGGGAGTAGTTCATATCAATAAATTGTATAATATATCGCTAGAAAAAGATCTTTGGGATGTGTTTGAAGAAAAAGCAAGCAGCCATCAACTAAACCTGTGAACAATTATTTTAACAAACTCAGTAGTCCCATTCTTTATCCCTGTTTTTTTTGTATTACTGGTCATATCACGCAATTTTTGAGAATTACTGAGTAGATCAAATAGTAACTCTGTTAGATTTTTTTTTGCTTCACTATTCTGCTCAACTATTACAGCTGCTCCCGAATCTTCAATATATTTTGCGTTATAAAATTGGTGATTATCTTTTGAGTAAGGGTAAGGAATATATATAGTGGAACGCCTAGCAAGAGTGATCTCTGCTATTGAAGTTGCTCCTGCTCTGCTAATTACCAAGTGAGCATTGGCTAGTCTATTTCCCATATCATCAAAAAATTCACTTAATTCACAATCGATCTTTTCACTTTTGTATAGACTCTTGACCTTGTTTACATTTTTCTTCGTACATTGCTGCATCACTCTAATTTTCTTTTTCATTTTAATAGGCAAATTACAAATTACGCTGCTTACCACATCATCAAAAAAATTTGCACCTTGGCTGCCTGCTATGACCAATATGTTTAGGACTTTCTCAGTGCTAGAATGGCTCTGTGCTTTTATATCAACAAAATTTCCTGTAAAAATACATTTATTGCCTTCTGCATATTTAGTCTCCGGAAAGCTGGTTGCAATTAATTTTGCACTCTTGAAAAAGAATCTATTTAATCTCCCTAAAACTGTGTTTTGTTCATGTAAAATTATAGGTATAGAAAGAACTCTTGCTGCAAGAAGAGTTGGAAAAGAAGCGTAGCTACCAAACCCAATTACTAATCTTGGCTTCAATTTTCTGATTTTATATATTGCTAGCACACAACTATACATTAATAAAAGGAAAAACTTAAATTTGTTGCCGCTCGGTTTACGTAATGGTAAGGTGTAGTTTTCTATGTCGGTATTTTTATTTGTTTTTTTATCAGTGAATAATATGCAATTGTATCCTTGTGCCTTTAGTGCTCTTGCTAAAGTTATAGCTGGAAAAATGTGTCCGCCTGTGCCACCTGTTGCTAAAATAATATCCATCTGTAAATAATGAATCCTAGATTGTTAACTGTTATTTAATAATTTGCACGTAGAATTTTATTAAGCTTTATGATAGTTGGGTTAAAAATGCCTAAAAGTAGTAACAGTAAAAAAGAATCTAACGTGAAAAATAAGCCTCAAGAACAAAGAGAAGGCAGAAGCGGAGGTTTTTTAGAACTGCTAAAAAATATAATAAAAATTCTTTTCAATTCGGTTGTTGACCTACCTGAGCACGAGCAGCATAATAAAATGAAAAGCACTAATCTACAACAAGGTTTGGATACTAAAGGAAAAGGCCCAGAAGATCTTCATCCAAAGGCAAAGCTTAAAGTTAAAGAAGCAGCTAAGGGATTGAAAGAAGAGTTACAGAATTCTGATGCTGGTGGTAATCAATCTATTGAAACTAAAGTGCCTAATCAAACTACTACTCAAGACATTGACAACTCTAAAACGATGGAACGTTAGTTCAACTATTTAACGACTCATCATCTGCAGCAAGCACTGATTCGTGTATCATCTCTGAAATGGTTGGATGAGGAAAAATCGTAGATTTTATGTCGAAGTCTGTTCCTTCTAGTTGCTTTGCAAGAGCAAAATTGCTAATTAACTCCGTTACTTCTGCACCTATCATGTGGCTACCCAGAAGTTCGCCTGTCTTTTTGTCTATAATTGTTTTCACTAACCCTTCAGTTTCACTGAGTGCAATAGACTTACCATTAAAGTTAGAGTGAAATTTTCCTATTTTTACATCATACCCACCTTTTATTGCCTGTTCCTCAGTAAGGCCGATGCTCGCTATTTGTGGATGAGAATAAGTGCAATTTGGTATGCATTCTTTTTTTAACGCATGAGCACTTTTACCAGCAATCTTTTCAACGCAGATCACAGCTTCATGGCTCGCTTTATGTGCTAAACATGGTGGGCCAGCTACATCACCTATTGCATACACATTTGATTCACTAGTTTCATACCATTCATTCATTTCAATAAAACCAGAAGGGCTTAATTTAATTTTTGTATTTTCTAAACCTATATTTTCAATATTTGCTTGAATTCCAACCGCAACAATCACCTTATCAAATTCTTTGCTTTCACCATTACTCAGTTGCACTTGAGCAGAGTCTTTACTTTTAGTAAGAGCTTTTACGCTACTATTTGTATATATTTTTATCCCCTGTTTTGTGAATATTTCTTGTGCTAAATCTGAAATGTCTTTATCCTCCAGCGGCAAAATAGTGCTCTTTATCTCTATGATTGTTACATCAACTCCCAAAGTACTATAAAAACTTGCAAATTCTATTCCAATTGCGCCAGACCCTATAATTAGTAGTGATTTTGGTAATTTGCCCGGCATCATAGCATGCTGCGCATTCCATATTAAATCTCCATCTGCCTCTATTCCAGGCAGATTCCGTGCCCTCACGCCTGTTGCTAAAATAATATGCTTGGAAACAATTTCTTGTTCTTCCTTATCGCTAACAACTTTTATAGTACTATTGCCTGCAAGTTTACCAAAGCCTTGATGAACTTTGATGTTATTTTTTTTTATCAAATATGCAACGCCACTTGATAATTTATCAACAACGCTTCTTGAATATTTCACTATTGATTGTATATCAAAACTCGCTCCTTTTACTTCTATACCAAACTCTTTTGATCTTTTTATTAGCCTATAAACCTCAGATGCTCTAAGCAGTGATTTTGTTGGTATACATCCCCAATTTAAGCATATACCTTGATAGTAAGTATATAGCTTGATAGTAATTACAATGTGGACATGGTACAAAAAAATATCTCTTATCTGTTGCTTCAAATTCCTTCTCAATTCTGCTTATTCCATGAATCGTTGGCGTTGATACTAAAAAAATCTTTCGCCGTGCAAATGTATTAGTTCGAGCAATACTAAGCAGTACTGGATCTCCTTCTCCTCCTGAATCTCCTGGATACGCATCAATCTCATCAAGAAAGAGATACTTTACTGGCATAGATCTCAGTCCTACACTGCTGTTTGCTCCAGTTATTACTACTATTCCACCTGGAAATTCCTTGCTTTGTACAGTATTCCCTGAATCTCTTGACCTTGGGTCTTTTACTTTACTTTTTAAACATGGCGTACTCTCTATTAACGGTGCAAATCTTCCCTTTGACCAACGTTTTCCCATTTCAACTGTTGGCTGCACAACTAACATTGGACCAGGAGTCTGATGTATAATATAGCCTATCCAATTGTTACCTGCTTCTGTTCCTCCAATCTGCGCTCCTTTCATGAATACTACTTTTTCAGCAGGTGAAGATGGAGATAATGAATCCATGATCTCTTTTAAATAAGGAGTTCTTTCCGTTCTCCATTTTCCTGGCTCTGATGCTGCAGTTGGAGCTAAAACTCGATACTCATTCGCCCACTCTGATACTTTAAGCTCTGGATCTGGTCTTAAACCTTCAGAGCTCTAGCGTATATCATTGTCTGCATCTACTCATAATTGGTTCTATCTCAATATCGTTAACAGTAGAGTTTATTCCTTCACACTCCTCCAATTCCATAAACATCTTTTTCTGAAATTCGTTTTCTATATATCTTTTGCTCATCTCACTTATCATTATTGCTATAACAAGCGCAAATACCCCTGTTATTGTTGTAAAAATGATTACACTGCTTATTGTTGTTATTAACCCTATATACACTGCTACTGCTATTGCGCTGACTGTAATACAGATGCAGATAATATTATTATCTTTTTTCATCCTTTTATCTGCTATTTCTCTCTGTGCTATATATTTATTATGAAGGGTTGGAAAATTAACAACGGTATCTCTGCAGAGCAATGCCCTATTTTTTTCAGTAAATAAAACTTTAAGTAACTCTAAATTGTTTGATTTAATTGCTAAATGTAAAACAGGTGTATAATTTGCTCCTTTTTTCAGCAATAACTTTACTACATGTAAATGCCTTTTTTCCGCAGCAAGGTAAATCGATGATAAACCTTTATTATTTACAATATCAATATCGATTTCTTCCTTTAAAATTGCATCTACAAGCTCAATTTCTCCCGTTTGTACAGCTAAATGGAGTAGACTATTCTTTTCATAACCATACTTATTGTTCATCAAAGCCTTCATTATTTCAGGTCTATTTTTAGCGTAATCAAATGGTGTTTTACCGCTATCGTCTTTTACCAGAGGGTCTATATCTTCTCGCGTTAGTAAGACCTCTATTGTTTTAAGTCTTTCAGCGTAATGTAGTGGTGTTTTATTTTTGTAGTCTTGTAGATTCACTTGAGCATTAGGCTCCTTTATTAAGCATTTGAGGATATCAAGACATAAGTCTCTTTCATCGTAATTAGTATTATTTACAGCTATATGAATAGGTGACAATTTCATTGAATTTTGTCCCATGCGCGCGCTATTTACATCTGCTCCAAGCATTAGCAGTAACTTTACTATCTCCAACTTTTTATTATTAACTGCATAGTGCATTGGTGTCTGATTTCGTACATCAAAGACATCTATTTCAGCGTTTCCTTCTCTTATCAAAATCTTTACAACTTCTGCATGTCCTATGCCTGCTGCTAGATGTAATGGCGTATGATGCAGAGCATTTCGTACATTAACGTCAACACCTTTTCCTATCAAATATCTAACTGCATTAACTTCACCTATCATTGCAGCTAAATGAAGTAAGTTATCTTGTTCTGATCCGTATTTGTTATTAATTAGCGCTTGTAATATTTCTGCTTTTTTACCTTCTTTGGCATAATCTAAGGAGGTTTTGCCTTCATTGTCCTCAACAAAAGGATTGATATTCTTTTTTGTGAGTAGCAGATCTACCATGCTTAATTCGTCAAATTCTATAGCGCAATGTAGTGGTGTCTTTCCATTTAATCCTCTGACATTAACATCTAATCCAGGTTGATTAATGAGACACTTTATTAACTCCAAACTTAAGTTATCAGCCATTTTATATTCAAAATGTTTTTATATTTGAAATTTAGTATTAGATAATTCTTGTAATGAGTTTGTAATCTCTTCGGTTAGCGCCATATGAATCTTTTCAGTGTCACTCAGTGATGCAAGTAGTGCTGAAACCCTATTTGGAATATTAAGCAAATTATTACGAACAACTCTTGCTACATTAAATGCTTCAGTTTTTACTTCTTCAATTGACACAAATTTGCCTACTTCAGCTTTCACTTTAGCTTCCAAAAGTTTACCACGCTCGGTTTCATTTTTTATTCGCGTTTTTAGCAATATCGTTGAAAGTGTTTCTCCGCGCTCTTTTCTCCTCAGTGGTTGACTTGGATCTCTTATTGCTGCTACCGCTTCATTTGCTTGTTCTCGGTCAATAAGTCCATCTTCCAGCTCAACTATTCCTTTTTTTACTAAAGAACAGACATATTGCCTCGAAAACCCTTTTTCCCTTGCCCATTCTGCTTGCGTAATTCTCACCTTTTTTTTCTCCTTATTTTAGCACTGCTCAGCTATAATTTCGTAAGTAGTTAACATTTGAAATATGTCTAACGCTAAAGAAGGCCCGAGATGTTTACCCGTACACTCCTGGTCCCGCGTACTAAGTACGCCACTCTGACCGTGCGGTCAGAGTGGCGCATAGTTATGCCAGGCCGCACCCGCCTCTATACGCGCGCGCAGTGGTAGCTATAGGCTCTATAGCTACCACTATCCATAGGGCCTACCGCCATGACCGCGTGTACCCTCTGTGGACATAGAGGACCGTGTGCGCCACACGGTCCTCTATGTCCGTACGAGGGATAGAGGACGGCGCGGCACCGGGTCGGGTAACGCGATGGCGTTATATCGACGGCACGCGACCACCCGTGTCTCGCTAGCGAAGCGGTGCTGCGGCAGCATATGCGGAAGACGCGCGACCAGGCAGGCAGGAAGGCATAGGATAGGATCGCTCCATACAGTCGACATTTGTCGACTGTATGGAGCTCTTTTTAAAAGATGACGATACTCATGGTATTGTAGTTATTGGTGAAATAGGTGGAAACGAAGAAGAAGATGTATCACATTTTGTGAAAACAGAAAAGACTAAAAAGCCAATCGTTGGTTTTGTAGCAGGTCAAACAGCACCTCCAGGAAGACGTATGGGACACGCTGGAGCAATCATCTCTTCCAGCGGTGGAAGTGCTGGTGCAAAACTAGAAGTTATGCGGAGTGCCGGGATTGCAATTGCTGAAACCCCTGCGGTGATTGGTAAAAAAGTTTTGGAAGTAATGCATCAGTGCCTAACCTAAAACGCAACTGTACGAACGTTGTGATATAAGGGACCAAGAATGATGTCATCCCAGTGCCTTGACTACTTGGATCCAGGAAAGTTTGCTTGCTTACAAGCAAACTGATTTGGTGAGTATAAAAGTGTTGTGTTATAGCTAACGCTGACTCTACGTCATACCGCCGCGGTATCTCATCCTCTAACACGTGGCGGGATGACGAATCACTATACCGCCGCGAACCGTCACACCGCGATTCATTCGCGGTATCTCATCCTCTAACAAGCAGCGGGATGACGAGGTTATCGTCATGCCACCGCGAACCGTCATACCGCCGCAGACCGTCATACCGCCGCGGTATCTCTAGATCCCGCTAACACGTAGCGGGATGACGAATTACTATACCGCCGCGAACCGTCATACCGTCACGGTATCTCTTAGCATAGATCCCGCTAACACGTAGCGGGATGACGAGGTTATCGTCATACCACCGCGAACCGTCATACCGCGATTCATTCGCGGTATCTCTAGATCCCGCTAACAAGCAGCGGGATGACGATTGTCAGGCTAGCTGTCATTCAAGTAGCTGACACTGGTTCCTTTATGACGGCAGTGCCCAGAGGTGTCATCCCAGTGCCCAGACACTGGGATCCAGAAAACTTAATTCTAACCAAGTGGCTGCATAATAAAGACTGGATGATGCAAGCAACTTATACTGAATTTTCACTACTTTACCTATTGTGAGCAGCAGAAGCTTGATGTTTTCGCGTTATGCTCACATCTGTTGCACTTGTGAAGATTGTGGCAAAACTTTTACTACTTCAGAGCCTTGTTGTAATTGTGTTTGTGGCAATTGTGATACTAACGCTTCATGTAAAGGCTTTGCTTCATATTGCCTTCCTATTTTTAGATTATTTGCAGCCAATTGCTCTTTAGTAACACCGTTACTCTCAATAAGTTCTACGGAGCCATTATCATAAATGTTAATTTTAATATTACATTCCTTTCCTTCAACATGCCACTTCAGAGTCATCTCATATGACCCATTTGCCACTTCGTAAATTTTTGTTCCATGTTCGTCAATTCGGAGACGTATCCCTCTTTTTTCGCTTGGAGGTAGTAACAATGTAAATGCTTTTACGTTATATTGTTTGCACACATCACTATTTAAAAATTTAGCTATATTTATCCCTTCTTGTATATTGTCTAGCATAACTCTTGCAGTAAGTTCAGGCTTACCTGGCTTTCTACCTGTTCTAAGATTTACTGCTTTATAGTGAGGAAAATGTTTCTTTACTTCACTAATAACTTCGTCAAGAACTTTGCCTACAACATACTTACCCCTATGCTCATTTTGTCCTTCTTTGTCAGTTTTAGCAGCAGAAAAGAATTTACGTCTTGTTTCTTCATCATCAAGATCTATAACTTTACTACAGTCACGTGTATCTTTGGTACCTGTAAACGGCCTCTCGCCTGGTGCAAGTTTGGGCGCATTATCAGGAAGTCCTTTTTCCACTGCATAAGAATCATCACTTACACTTTGATCAGGAGAAGTTTCAATTGTTGATCTAGGTACATTTTTAGTATCCGAAATTGGATTATTATCAGAAGGACTGATGTTCAATACAAGAACTTGTTGGGAGCTATATTCGGCTTGAGGATCCTATTTTCTCCAATAAAAGGCTTTCACTCGTGTTATAGGTTGTAATGAAAAGTAAGGTTATAATAATTGACAATTTTGACATTTCACTTAGAAAACTAAAATCACTCCGATTTTGTGTTGCCACCACTAAAACGATAAGGTGCACCAAGCGGCGCGTACAGACTCCCCCCCTGGAATACCTCCTGGTATTGCAGAACATCCGGGGCCGCAGGTTTCACCCTCACTCCATAAAGGACAAAGCCTTGTGAGCGCTCTTCGGACGTCGCCTCTTTGCGTCGTGACCTCAGCTACTCTAGCGATTCCATCTATGCCCGGAAACAGCTGCTTCACGCGACCCAAACGCCAGTGAAGTGGTGGGCAGGCTTCTTCTTGCAAGAGGACCAGGTCACCCACGCGTAGGCTGCCCCCTTTGCTAGTGCGCCACTTCAGGCGCTGCTGCAGCTCGCTTATATACTCGTTTTGCCAGCGTCTCCAAAAATGCTGGCGTGCTTGTTCCACCCGTTCATAGCGTTGCAAATTAGACGTTTTTTCTGCTTCCAGGGCCGGGTCTGGCAGCGATGTCAGGGGCCGGCCAATCAGAAAGTGCCCTGGGGTGAGGGATTGAAGGTCTGTCGGAGAGGACGAGATAGGACCTAGGGGACGGCTATTCAGAATAGCTTCCACCTGTGCGAACAAAGTGGACAACTCCTCATAGGTCAAATTGGAACTACCAATAACGCGTCTTAAATGCTGCTTGGCTGACTTGATACCTGCCTCCCAATAACCTCCAAAATGAGGGGCGTAAGCTGGGATAAAATGAAATTTGATTTGCTCAGTTGCAGAAAAGTCAGATACAAGATTTGGACCATCCTTTAAGAAATTACCTAGCTCTGTAGCGGCGGAAACAAAGTTTCTCCCATTGTCGCTGAAGATTTCCCGCGGTTTTCCACGGCGACCGATAAATCTACGTAGCGTTAGGATATAGGCCTCTTTGGAAAGTTCGGTCACTGCTTCTAGGTGTACACACTTATATCTAAAGCAAATAAAGAGACACAAGTAGCATTTGAAGGTCTTTGAACCGCGGCCTTTCTTATTTAAGATAGTAAATGGGCCCGCAAAATCAACGCCTGTGGTTTCGAAAGGAAATGCTGGTGTAGTACGCTGTGATGGAAGATGACCCATTAAAGGCGTAACCGTTTTTCCTTGAAAACGTCTGCACCGTACACAATCGCGTACCGTGCGGCGTGCTAGTTGTCTTCCACCTAATGGCCAGACATAGTTTCGCACCGTGTATAACAATAGCTGAGGGCCGGCATGCATTTGCTGAATATGCTCGTATCGAAAAATTAAATAAGACAAATGGTGCTTTGAATGCAATAATATAGGATGCTTCTTGTTGTAATCGTAGTTTGAATGTTCTAGCCTACCACCTACGCGCATAACGCCTCGCTCATCTACAAAAGGACTGAGCGATTTAAGGTTACTTTGAGCTGAAACATCGCGCCTTTTAATCAAAGCTTGGTATTCATTCGAGAATGATTGGAGCTGAGCGAATTTACAAATACAGATAAACGATTGGCTTAATTCATCGACCGTTAAAGGTCCAACTCGTTTGGCTTTAGGATTTTTAGCGTTATGTATGAACCGCAAAGTGTAAGCGAATGCTCGTTTCAATCTCATTAAGTTGGAAAACCTTTCAAAAGGAATGAGGTTCTCAGAGACTTGAATCGAGTGAATTTTTATTTCAGGTAGATCACCTTCGATCTGTTCTCCTAAAACCGGCCACTCCGACTCCGATTCTGTTAAAAATTTCGGACCTGACCACCATAATTGTGAGTTTAGGAGGCTGCCAGCCTTGGTGCCTCGAGAAATCAAATCCGCAGGGTTATAATTCGTTGGCACGTGACGCCAGTTTGTTGGTGTAGTAGTCTCGCAGATTTCCACGACTCGATTAGCAACGAATGTTTTTAATTTGCTAGGGTTGGTGTGCAGCCAGCCTAACACGACATTGGAGTCACTCCAATGCACGCTACGTGAAATCGTGCAGCGTAGTGACTCGAGAGCTGCCTTGCACAACCGAGCAGCTAGTAGGGCACCCAACAATTCTAACCGAGGAATCGTAGTCGGCTTGCTAGGATTCACTCTTGATTTGGCGCAGAGCAGTCTGACTACCACTTGTCCGTCGCTGTCGACGGACCTTAGATAGAGGCAACAACCGTGCGCTAAAGCCGACGCGTCGCAAAAAGAGTGAAGCTCCAGGGTAACAGGTAAGCAGCAAAGAGCTAATCTGGGAATTTCAATAAGTTCTAACTTGTTCAGATCCTGTTTTAAATCATCCCAAGTTTCCTGCAAATCACAAGGGACTGGTTCGTCCCAATCAATGTTACGACGCCATAACTCCTGCATAAGTATCTTGGATCTGATCGTACAAGGGCTTATAAGGCCTAAGGGATCGAATATTTTGAATGAATGCGACAATATTAATCGTTTTGTTATATAATCATCGGCGTGGTCTGGAATGCTCACTACGATATTCAAGGTGTCAGTGGATGGTTTCCATTGCAATCCTAAAGTGCTGGTGGACTCGCTTAGCGTTAAATTTTCTAATGGGTCTATGACAGCGCTTTCGAAAATTGAAGGCACGTTAGATTTAAACTTTCGCAGCGGAAAACAACCTGAGCGTAAAACCGAAACAACTGTGGCCAAGATATGATGTAGATCTGATATCGTATCGGCTCCAGTTAGCAAATCGTCCATATAGAAGTCCCGCTGAATGATTGTCTTTATCAAGTCGTCTTCACACTCCTCGCCTAAACGCCATAAACACTTAGTGCTCAGATAGCTAGCGCTCGCAAAACCGTACGTTATTGTATTGAGTCTCAGAGTTTGCAGAGGACTATGCTCATTGTCTCTCCATAGAATTAGTTGCAAGTTACGATCATCTTCGTGCACAATGACTTGACGAAACATCTTTTCGATGTCACCCGTCAGCACGTAGCGGTGTTGACGAAAACGTAATAGGATGGAGAAGAGCGTGTCTTGTACTGTAGGGCCTACGTACTGCAAGTCGTTAACCGAAAAAACCCGATGATGTAGGGCACGAAGCGTCAAAAACGACCCTCAGCTTTGTCGATTCACTCTGTTGCTTAAAGACAGCGTGGTGGCATAAAAAATAGGACGGTTCTAGTCTTGCCACATTTAAAATAGAGCAATGGCCTAAATTGAGATATTCATTGATGAATTCAGTGTATTGAGACTTAAGTTCAGGCTGTGCCTTAAAACGCTTCTCTAAATTGAAAAACCTTTTCTTAGCAGTTATGTATGAATTTCCTAAGCAGTCAGGAATGTCCTTGAGGGGTAACCTCACACAAAATCTACCTGAGGAGTCTCGAGTTGTATGAGCCTGGAAGTGTTCCTCACATATCTTCTCATCCTCACTCAATAGT
The DNA here is from genome assembly GCF_902806685.2 of Maniola hyperantus. NCBI lineage: Eukaryota > Metazoa > Arthropoda > Insecta > Lepidoptera > Nymphalidae > Maniola > Maniola hyperantus. The sequence goes on along the minus strand of NW_027189027.1, from coordinate 150,287 downwards.
TTCTTGGGTGAGGGTTCTTCCAGCTCCCAAAATCGATTCAGCAACTTGTCGAGATTATCTGATTGGGGACTTGAAACTTGAAAATTGCATCTTATGTTAGAAGGGCGAGTTCCCGAATTAATAGGACCAGATAAAATCCAGCCGAACTCTGAATTTATTAAATAAGGTTTGTTTGTGCCTAATGATTGACGCTCGCATCCTACTATGTGCCAAAATAGGTCAGCGCCGACCAGCACGTCAATTGGTGACGGCTCGTAAAAACTCGGATCGGCTAGCTGAACATCCGTAGGGAATTTGAGATTGTTTGTGTTGATTGATAACCTCGGGATATCACCTGTGAGCTCAGGTAGTACTGGGCAAGTCAACTCCGCTACATAGTCACTGTGCAGAGATTTCAATTGAAACGAGCAAAGTTCGTTCGTACAGTGAGAAGTTAAATTGCCTATCCCTATTAAATTGACAGGTTCCATGGGGGACGATTGTAACTCTAGTCTATCTTGTAGTCCTTTGGAAATGAGACTGGACTCCGCACCACAGTCGAGTAAAATGCGAACAACTTCAGTTCTTTTGTTGACTGGGTTGACCGCCTCGACCAAGGCTGTGGACAGAAGTGTAATCCTTTTAACATTATCTCTAGCTAAGTTAACTGTGAGGTCTACTGCAGGTGGGGACGCGGTTCTAGTTGCAGTGGCAGCGCTGTCCTGAGGAGATAGTTGTTGGCTATTACTGCAAATCAAAGAATTATGGCGCTTTCTGCATGTGCGACAAGATCCAGCGCGACAAAAATATGCACTGTGGCCCCCCCGGAGGCAGTTCCGGCAAAGTTTTAAACTATTAACTAGCGCCAGCCGCTGCTCGACAGTTTTATTTTTAAAATCCTCACAGTCATAGATTCTGTGTACGCCTTTGCAGACCTCGCATAGTGGAGCATGAGCCTTAACAGTCTCGGGATGCTGTGATAGTCGCGTCGCAAAAACATTGGTTTGGGGCCGCTTCTTCCTACTGTTATTGCCTGATTCACTGTTAGAATTGCTGGTTGACCTTGGGTGATTGTAAGTTTCTAGTATGTCGGCCCGGTCCTTAAGAAACTTGTTAAACTGCTCGAGAGTAGGAGTGTCCTTAATAGAATTCCTATACTCTTCCCACTTCATACTGGTTTGACTTGCAAGCTTAGAAGAAACTATATGGATGATCAAAGTGTCCCAATGTGAAGTTGCTTCGCCTAAGCTTGAAAGTGCTCGCAAGTTCTTATTAATGTTGTCCACAATAGACCTGAGAACTTTATCGGTGTCGCTTGGTTTTATATCAAAACTTAACAAAGAGTTTAAGTGGCCTTTGATTAACAGACGCTTATTGTCGTACCTCTCACACAGCAAGTCCCACGCTTTGTCGTAATTGGCATCTGTGACTTCAAGATTACTTATTACCCGTGAGGCCTCACCTTCCAAATAGGAGTTAAGATAGCAAAACTTGATCGGAGTAGGTATTCGCTTGTTGTTGTGGACAAGAGAGCAATATAGGTCGCGAAACTCAAGCCACTTACTATAGCTCCCATCAAATTTTCCTATCTGTAAGGTAGGAGGCCTGAAGCCTATACCCGGTTGCTCGTGGCAACAATGAGAGGAACCGTCTAGCTGTACATTAGGATTGCTAGCCTGATTGTACTTGTTTTGAAATTGTTGGGCTGTAGCAATCAAGCTAGCAAATTCGAGCTCAATGGAGTCACGCTCCTCAAGTTCCTGATCTATTTCTGCCGAGTTCAAAACTTCTATCTGACTTTGTATTTCTTCGAATGTGGTAGATAAGCTATCAATTTTTCCTAGCTGGATATTTAATCTAGTTTGTTCTATCTCGTCTACTGACTTTAAGGACTCATGATGAGTTAGAAAATTCTTAAATTTAGTTAAGCGTCCCTTTATCGAGCTACGTTTTACCATAAGTTCTCTTAACTTAGCATCAGACATGATTCTATGATTGTAAATTGATCAACAGCAATGCAACTTGTAATTAACAACTAAAATTCAATTAAATCTCAACTCTATGTAGTTGATATTCCTATATATTATATATTCCTATTATGCTATATTCTTATTCCTTTAAAACAGGAATATCAACTCTAATTTATCACAAATAGAACAAATAACTATTTCTTACCCCACTCCATGTATAAACCTGGTCTGTTTATCACTTCAGCTGGCGTTACCAGAGCCAACAATGGTGCCTAACAGCAACTATCAAGTCAGCCTTACAACACCCAATAATTGTTTAGTGTAGGTAGGTAGGTACCTATCCACCTAATTAGAGTTGGCACTGACACACAAATGAAAGCTAGGCTACTAGTCACTTGGGATAAATAGGGATTAGAGTTAATATAGCGGGAAAGGCATGGACACTTAGCTGAATTGGTGGTGCTGCGTTGATTGCTGAGTGCCGTGGCCCGTAGAATCCACGTCCACGTTCTTGCTGCTTGCCCGTAGCTATATTATAGTAGTGGTTGTAGGATGTAGATAGCTCCTTGAGCCCCGCAGCTGCGATCGTCAATGGCACATCGATGTCAATGGCCAATCACACTTATGATCGGCGCGTATTTTGCCCAAAATTTGTGTTGATTCACGTAGGTCCGTGTCTTAAGGTCGCCATTTGTTCAATACAAGAACTTGTTGGGAGCTATATTCGGCTTGAGGATCCTATTTTCTCCAATAAAAGGCTTTCACTCGTGTTATAGGTTGTAATGAAAAGTAAGGTTATAATAATTGACAATTTTGACATTTCACTTAGAAAACTAAAATCACTCCGATTTTGTGTTGCCACCACTAAAACGATAAGGTGCACCAAGCGGCGCGTACAACTGATATTTAAATTAGAAGAAGTTCCAATCAAAGATATAGTTTCAGTGCTATTAGTTAACATATATGTCTCCATTATTCTTAATATATAAATGTTAGCATATAGATATCATGCCGATTAATCAATATAAATTATGATGTTTAATGTTGAAAGCTCAAATACTCCTTTGCTTGGTCGGTTAGAACGCGTCCTCTTGGTGTACGCTTTACAAAACTAATTTTGATTAAATAAGGTTCTACTGTTTCTTCAATATTGCCAACATCCTCAGATAGTGCAATAGATATAGTGTCAATTCCAACAGGTCCTGAGGTGTTGAATAAAAATCTTAGATAATGCATATCAAGTTTATTAAGTCCCATTTTATCTACACCCAATTTTAGCAATACAGAATCGGCGACTTCATAAGTGATTTTTTATCATCTTTCACTTCAACAAAATCCCTTATTCTTCTGAGTAACCTCAAAGCAATTCTTGGAGTGCCGCGCGCACGGCAGGCAATTTTCCGCGCGGCACCCTCTTCAATTTCAGCAGAAAGAACTCTTGCGCCTCTTTTTATAATATCGACTAGCTCCTCAAAAGAATAAAACTCAAGATGCAAAGGAATGCCAAAACGATCTCTGAGTGGCGCAGAAAGTAATCCAAGCCGTGTAGTTGCTCCGATTAGCGTAAATGGTGGTAGATCTATCCTTAAAGTGCGAGTAGATGGACCTTCACCTACTAATATGTCCAAGCAAAAATCTTCCATAGCAGTATATAAAACTTCTTCGATGCTGCGATTTAATCTATGGATTTCGTCGATAAATAGAACATCTTTTGCATTTAAAGTGGTAAGCACTGCAGCCAAGTCCCCAGCTTTACTAAGTAAAGGACCAGAAGTTGCGCGAAAGCTGACCCTTAACTCTTTAGAGACAATTTGCGCTAAAGTTGTTTTGCCAAGTCCTGGAGGACCATATAATAAAACGTGATCTAAAGCTTCAGTTCTCGTCTTTGCAGCATTTATAAACACTTTTAAATTTTGTATTAAGTCTTTTTGTCCGACAAAATCATCAAGTTGTTCAGGTCTGATGTTGATATTGCGTGCATCTTCAGTATATTCTTTATCGCACGATATTGATTTCATAATGTTGAGAGCTCCTTAAGCGCTATGCGAATAATATCCTTAGTATCCAGATTTGGCGATTCGTCTTGTATTTTTTTTATCGTATCATAAGCTTTCATTTTTTCATACCCAAGATTGATCAATGCTGAAAGGGCATCTTCATTGATTGGATGAAAATTGTTGTTATTTATTTCTAATTTACTCACTTTGCCACTTAATTCAGTGATGATTCGATTTATGAGTTTCAGGCCAAGGCCACTCATCTTGAGTGCTACTTTATCTTCATTCATAATTGCCAAAAATAGCTGTTCTGGAGTTAATTTACTCAAAATTGACATTGCAGTTTTATAGCTAACGCCGCTTACTTTAACTAGCAATCTCAAGCACTGTTGTTCTTCTTTGCTTATAAAACCATATAGCTGAGTAGTGTTTTCTCTGTTATTTGCATGGGTTTCGATAAGTAATTTGATTCTACTTCCAATTGCACAAGCACTTAAAGTTTTGGCTGAAAGATACACCATATAGCCAACATCATCACATTCAGGATTATTGTGATTCGTTGCGCACTTCATCAACTATTCCGCTAGATTTCCTATCATTTTTAACACTATATAGAGTTTCAGTTTAAATACGGGGCTTCTTCTTGCCTTTTTTTTTTCGTTTGGTAAATTTCTTAAATATTTATAGCTAACATGAAGCTAAGTACGAACTTTGTTAAACACAACAAATGGTGTCATCCAAGTAGCTGACACTGGGATCCAGCCTTTATTATGCAGCCACTTGGTTGAAATTAAGTCTTCTGGATCCCAGTGTCAAGCACTGGGATGAACAAGAGAGGGCACTGGGATGGACACCGAAGGAGCTACTGGAATGACACCGAAGGAGCTACTGGGATGACAGGGGAAGCTGACAATCATCATACCGCTACTTGTTAGCGGCTAAGAGATACCGCGGCGGTATGACGGTGTAGATGATGGTTAAGTATCCCGCTACTTGTTAGCGGCTAAGAAATACCGTGACGGTATGACGTAGATTGCTGTCATTCCAGTGCTTGGCACTGGAATCCAGCCTTTATTATGCAGCCACTTGGTTGAAATTAAGTCTTCTGGATCCCAGTGCCAAGCACTGGGATGACAAGAAGAGGGCACTGGGATGACATCTTTCAACATTATATCATGGACAAAATAAACTTTCTAAAATTCATTGAACTGTGCTTTCAAACGGTGGTGCCGGGGTGTGAGTATAATGATTATCAGTATATGAAAGTCATAGCAGACAGACTTGAAGCGGCAAATGGTTGGCAAAATGTGTCAAGGAAGTATTTTATAGGATGTGTTTTTCTAGTGTAGATGCCCGCAAAACTTGTTATTATAATATACAGTAAATCAATAAGTCGTATAATATTAACAATTAAATAATATTTATCACGATATGATTGAATGTTAATAAGATTAAGTGAGGGTTACAATGAAAAAAATAAATGGTAAAAAATTGTCTAGTAAAATGTTAAAAGCGGTAGAGCGAATAGCAAAAGAAGGGTTATTACCTAATTTTATAAAAGCTGCTCCAACAGCGAATAAAAAGATTAGTAAATTACCTGTCTTAACATATCCTGAGGAGCTCAATCCATTTCGATCAGCTTTATGCAAGATAAGGCTAAGTGAATATGAAAATGTGAATTAAATGAATTCTTGGAAAAAGCTATTGCAGCTGAAATCTAGACAAATTAAGTAAAATCGTCGATGAAGCTTTGGATTTAGGAATAAGAGTAAACGCTCGCACGAAGATGGCTTTAGCTTCACTAACGTTACAATGTTTAAGATGTATCGTGATGATTCCAAAGAAAATAACAAGAAGATATAATCAGAAAGTTAGCCTTACATGGAGCAGATTTTAATGTACAAGTTGATAAGAAAATAGCTGAAATGTATCAAAAAGTGCAAAAAGAAATTGAGCCACAAATATATAGTAGGCTCAAGAAACTTAGGGAAGTTGGAGAAGACGCTACTATAGAAGGAACTGTTGAAGATGTAGAAATCGATAATAAGACCTTCTATATTGAATTTTCACATAGCTGCATAGTTGATGTTGCCAAAGTTGTAGAAGGTGCAAAAAATTTGGGGCTTAAGGTAAAGGAGACTTAAACCTTGGCCCGGTAGCATCATAAAAATAGGTGATGGTGAGTTTGAGGTCAAAAACTGGGAAAGACGGTAAAAGAAATTACGTAATATATCCGAAACAGCGCTTTTACAGTAACACTTTGCACTAGCCTAGAGAGCTAATTTAATGGTATAGTCAGGACACAGAAGACACTATCATCAAGTACAAGTTGAAGTAGAAGATGAAGAAATGTGGAACGAGGTTGCAAGAAATAGGAGAAATCGTAGGAAAGGGTTGTTTATTTGGTGGAATGTCTGTTAAAGAAGTAGTGGAAAAAGGCAGCTTTACTAGATGTGGAAGGTTGGGGCGACCAAAATTCTAAAAGTAGTGAGACCTTTTCTTGGGTGAGCAAATTAAAAAGATACCAAAACGACATCTGTAGGACGTTCTTGATTGGTGGCTATGTTTTACATAGCCATAATTATTGCAAAGTAAAGTAGTTTTTGAAATTTAATTAAGATTACCATAAAAATTTACCTTAATTAGTATTGCTTGTAGAAGTGTTTTATATTATAAAAAATACCTAAACTTTAAAATTTGTACTATTTGTTAGCAAGAGCCTTTATCACTGAATGCACAATATCACGCAATGTTTCATCTTTAATTTTTCTATATTCTCTTACTAATCTTGATATTTCTTCGCTGCCTACATCGCTGTGAAAGGCCTTATCATGCAAGTCCTCAGAGGCTTTGGTAAAAAAATATGACACTACAACGGACAAAGCTTCTGCTAATTTATATAACCTATCAACTATAAGTCTAACTTCTCCAGTTTCATATCCTTGTATGTGCTGAAATGAAATTTCAAGCTTTTTTCCTAAGTCTCTTTGGCTAAAACCACACATTAGCCTTCTTTTCCTTATTCTTTCACCTATTTGCTTATCGATAGGATGTTGTATGGTCATTTTACGTATCAGACAATATTACCTATGTATTATCACTTTGAGAAAAAGATTTTATCAATATATAAACTACACTACGTAACCTTTTGCTCTTAATTTCGTTATATCCTTTGACTAGTTTTAGTATTTCTTCATCGTAAGTTTCATGTAAGCCGGTATGCACATCAGTAAAAAAATCAGCGACATTAACCGATAGAGCTTTTGCTAAGTCATATAGTCTACTGGCTAAAATGTAATTTGAACCATTTTCGTACCTTTGTATCTGCCTATACGAAACGCCTATTCTATTTCCTAACTCAGTTTGCGTTAAACCACAGTATAACCTAAGTTCCTTTATTTTTTTACCTAATTCCACCTTTCACTACTAATTCTAGCTGTTCAAGCTTATATTGAATTTTTTAATTTATGAAGTGAAAAAAAGAAGGAAAGTTGGAGAACTTTCCTTCCGGTCTACAGATTACAATAAACCACTATCATAAAAACTAAAGTGGCTCTTCTGTGTTACGATTATATGGTCTATCAATTTCATTCCTACATTTTCGCAGGTTGCAGCTAATGTAAGTGTGTTATCCTCATCCTCTTTTGATGGTTCTATATCTCCACTTGGATGATTATGTGAAATTGCAACAGATGCTGCATCAATCAGTAATCCCTGTTTTATTATTTCCCTGACATACAGAGGTACTCTGTCTATAGTTCCACAGTCTTGAATATACTCATATATTAAATGACCACTTCGATCTAAGTATACCACTCGTAAGCTTTCCTTTCTTGACTGCCCTATTGCTGCTTTAAAGTATTTTAGTAGCTCTTCTCTATTATCAAGAATCGACAGCTTTTTTAACTTACCTTTCAATATCCTATCGAAAATCTCTTTCAGACAAAAGATACTTGCTATTGCTCCATCGTTCATTCCTGTAACATTTTTTAGCTCATGAAAATCAGCATTAATTACCCTTCCTAAACTACTAAAAAGCTCCATTAGCCTTTTGGCGACTTCTCTTCCTTCTGTACACGCGGATAGATTACGTTCCAGTAGCTCACGGTCAAGTAAAGACCTACCTCTACTTGATAGAATACGAGTTTCTAATTTCTCTTTTCTCTCACTATTATTCATAAAAACCTCCAAGATCAACATTATATACAAATTCAGCGCCAGCTTTCTGACGCAGTAGTTCTCGAGGAATTACCCTTTTGAACTCTAAATTTGCAATGTTGTCCTTGTTGCTTTGACTGCTAGTACAACATTGCATAATTCTATTATGGCTATTTTGATCAAAATTTGCAAGACTTTTTATGCGAAATACTATGTATAAGTGGTTGTGGTTGATTTCAATTTGATGAATTAACATTCTAATAATATTTTGTTTAGTCTGCCAATCTACCAGATCAAGTTTTGATTCAACACTTGAGGAAAAGTTTTTCAAGCTATCTGTAACAAGGCTCAATTCTTGTTGTAACTTCTTTTGATCGAGTGTTCTTTCTTTCTCTTCTTCAATTTCTTTCAAATGTTGTTTCATTGTTGTGATTCTTGATTCAAATTCTTCTTGGCTTATAAACCCTTTGGCATAGCTATCAATAAATTTTTTGATACTTAATCTTACTTGCTTTTCACGTGTTTGATTATGTAAAGGTTTTTTGTTCTCTGATAATCTACGTTGATATTCATTTGCAATCCTATCTGGCTCTTTCAAGATACTCTTGACTTCTTCTCATATAACTCCATCTAATATATCAGTGCGTATTGATTTATTATCGCAGATTTTGTTGCCATTAAATTTGCTAGAGTTTGTACCAGAGCAACGATAGTAATAATATGTCGACTTTTTATGAACGTGGTTTGTACCACAATAAGTATATTGACAACGTTGACATACCATTAAACCTTGTAATAAATATGTTTCTCTTCTTTGCCGTACTCTTGCTCTTTGTCTATTTTCAGCTAATTGTGTTTGCACTGAATCAAATAAATTTTCATTGATTATTTTTGGTACTGGAATATAAGTCCAGTTCTCTTTATCACTATTAAAGCGACCACTTTTTAGTTTACCACAAGTTCCTTTTTTTGACTTTTTTACTTGTGGTTTTGAGCATGTCTTAGTTTTACCATAAGCTGCTTGTCCTATATAAGCAGGATTTCTTAACATGTTCCAAATAGTGCTCCTTTTCCAATACCTTTTTCCTGTTCGTGTTATTACCGGTATCTTATTCAGTTCATGTACAACTTCTCCTATACTTGCTCTTTCTTGGCCAACCCGACTAAATATTTTACGCACTATATTTGCCTCTTCTTCATCAACCTCAAATTGAGCACTTCCTTCACCTACGTGTTTTGCTATGTAGCGATAACCGTAAGGCGCCCTACCCATCACACTTATACACCCAGCTTTAGCTGCATGAAGTTTTCCTCTGCGATTTCGTTCCATAATCTTTGCACGTTCATACTCTGCTATTGCTCCTTGAATCTGTAGAAATAAATGGGAATCAGGATTATCATCAAACTTATGATTCAAAAATACTATTTCAGATCCAGCCTTTTTAAACTCTTCGAGTAAGATCATTTGATATGAAAATTTCCGTGATAGCCGATCAGGTGAATGAATGTATATCTTATCAATCTTACCTTCTGCTACTCTATCACGTAAACTCTCTAAGCCAGGACGTTCTAAGTTTGATCCACTGTAACCATTATCAACAAACCTATGCTCATCTAATAATTCATGTCCATCGCTACTAATGCGACGCTCCAATTCTACAATCTGACTCTCTATCGTATTCTCCTGTGCCTGTTGTCTTGATGAAACTCTTGCATACAAGCTTACAGTTGTCATTTTCTTCTACCTCCTTTATTTTATATTTCAATAATTGTTCATAAGCATTTGCCAAATATGTGCTCGCCAACCTGTGAGGTTCATAACGGCAATTAATAGTTAATTCCCCTTTTTGCATGTTTTTCTTCCTGTGAATTTTCTTATAGGTTAGGAGACTTCTATTGCCATAGCTAAAAGAAAACGTTTACCATTTTAAACTAAACACCTTATTTAAAAAAGCTGTCTAGTTCGCACAAACAAGAAATTCTCCCTAAATAAATATACAAGATTTGAAAAAATTATGTCCAAAAAATCTTTACTTGAATTATCATATTATGTATGATATGGCTTATTTAAAGTATCATGAATGTTCATCCAAGTTATGAATTCTGGGAGAGTGATTTAGAGGTTCCCGTTAATCTCTTGCTAGATCGCTTTCAAGATTTAGAATTACGTAAACTATGGCTTGATTCTCTTTCTGGTAGACAATTGAGTATCATTTTTCAGCATTGCTTTAAAAATCATTTAAATGGGCAACTTTTTCAGGACGGAGATTATGACGATAGATCGACTCAACAAAAACGTAAGATACTTACCAGTTACTCTGACTCTCTTTTTGACTATTATCTCATTAGCTACTTTGATCGTACGAAACTTGAGGCTACGGTCAGTGAAGTGGCAAGATTTGCTCTGACTGAGAAGTTAATGAGATCGTACCTGGTAAAAAACAATACCAAGTATGATAAAAGATCCTTATTGTTTTTACTATTTCACATAAATTGCGAACTTCTAAAATCTGTTTATCACTTTGATAAAGTGCAAAAGAAAGGTTTCGTATCATTTGCTTTACAGAAATCACCAAGACAAATAAACACTTCATTTAAAGAGTTTATGTCACAAGAAGCTGTAGAGCAGATACTTAAGGATGATGACCAGTTGCAGGGTTTTTTCCATCATCAAGATCGAATATATATGTTTGTACGTCGAGGAAGTGACATGGATTTACTGCTTAATTCAAACAAAGTTGTTCATGGTCATAAACCTGAGTGGATGATTTTAGACTTTTCTCTTGATGGCACTCAGGTTAATCTTTGTGCTAAAAATACTAACAAGGCTGTGGAAATAGCAAATAGCATTGTAAGTGGGTATTTTGACTGCGAATGTACTTTTGTAAATATACAAGATAAGAACTTTCCATTACAAGTGCACAAATTTCTTCAAGCATGTATAGATGGTTCTGACCCTGACATTTGTATATTTGAGTTAAATTTCAAGTCAGATTATTTTAAAAATAGTAATACATATCTTACTTTAAGTGTAAAACCGTATGATCCTATTGCACCAGAGTTACATATTTTAAAGCCAGCTATTGGCAACATACTACAATCTATTCAATCAGCTAAAGTAATGTTCCAAAACAAAAAGGTAACATTTTCTTTCAAAATAAGTGGGGAAGTTTATTATTCAGAGCATCCACTCAATAAAAAAGAAAGAGAGGACCTGAAGAAACATATGGAACAATCTTATGGTCTTAAAATTCTTTCACGAGCAAATTGCTGATCTTTTAAGTTCAAATAGTTCCTGGATTAATCCAAGCCAAAATCATATTAAAGCAGCAAGATACTTATTCGATCTTGGATTGATAAAAATGCAAGAAAGGTATTATATTGTTTGCTCTCGTGAAGAAGATCATCTTGATTGGCCAAATGTAATTGATTCAAGTTGTAGCAATGAGATTTTTATCGATTCAGACTTTGATGAAGCATGTGATGACGCTATTTGTGAAAACTGTTCTCGTCATATTCTGCCTAATACTTATCAAAAACAGAGATTTCATCTCTTATCCATATACTTAAATACAGAAAAGGTCATAGACTGGTTTGAAACAAAGTTGAATGATTCAAAACTTATGTGGGAAAAAGTGGAAAAAGGAGTTTATTATATTTGTAATCAAGGTCGTATTGTAAATCTAATAATCCTTGATTTTTGTACTGATGCGATATTTTTAACTATAGATAAACTTAGAGTCCACCCTACAGTTCTCATCACTCTAAAAAAAGATATACCAAATCTATTACTGAATCTATATGTAGTGCCAATGGTGAAACTGTTTTGTCAGCTTAAGACTGTAACTGAGATATTCCGAGAGGCAGCTAAAAGAGGAGTAGCAAAGGTAGTAGAAAATACTTCTTTGCAAGTTTTACCAGCTTCATATATTTCGCTTAAACGTGTTGAACCAATTATACCAACAAAGCTTTTGGAGTTACAGGTAGTTAAAGGTATGGTATATGTTAATAGTATTGAAGTTATAAATAAAAAAGCTGCATCATGTCTTAATATTTTTCGAATATTATTTAGGCAATTTTTACATGACTGTGAGAAAGAATTACCACCTGAAAAACATACACTTCTCAATATTAATCAGTTAGAAAAACTCTTGGGACTTAATTTAGAAGCAGATTTAGAACAACAAATCAGAAAACCATTAAATAAAATGCAAAGAACAATCAAATCTACACTTGCTGAGAAATTAGGATTAAGTATTGAACGTGATGATGTAATACAAACACTTGGTTGGCAAAGATTATCACATGGTTATCGAATTAACCCTTTTACTTTGACTATAAAAAAATAGAGTTTTTTGTTATCAAAAATAGTTTTTTTCAGCTCCATGAATAAATTTTCCCACCCCACGTGCAAATGGTCCTGTTTTTACATCAAGCCATTTATCCTCTTTTGAGCCATTAGCCATTCCTTTAACTATTTGCTTTACCTGTAAAAGCTCTTGTACTATACGCTCTAATCTATCCCTTCCCATACTATGAAAAATCTCAGGCAGTCTATGTCGTTGTTTATGTATTCCTGCACTTCCTGTATGAGTAAATGGATGTCCTGAACTAGCAGCTCGCGCAATTGAATCAATAAGATATATTTTAAGATCTTTATCGCTAATATTTTGAGCTTTTAACTGTTCAGTAATGTCTTCCAATAGCCCTGTTTCTTCATTTCTTAGGTAAGTACGTATGGTACGATCAGCTAGGCCATTTGCCTTAACAACAGCTCCATAAAATAAGGCATTTTGTCTTGGGATTTTTCCAATTGACCTAAAAATCATCGGTTTAGTCATATCCTCAACAGGCCAAAAAGCAAAAGAACATCTGACTCCATTTACGAGAGCAGAAGTACCTCGAATAGCATCTCGTGCTTGCTCTACTGTTGATATAGGCTTTTCTCCCTTCAGCTTTCTCATATGATGTGCAGTAATTATTGAAGCTCCAGTGCTACATGCTAAATCAGATAATAAACACATGAGATAATCCCCTACTGCTGGGTCAGCATTTAAATCTGCATGAATGAAAGAAGCAAGGGGATCAAATATAATGAGCTCAGCTGCTTCATTACCGACTCAAATTCTGGAGATATTTCTACAACTTTACCGCGAACGTTCTTAAGTATGGTAAGAGATCCTCCGATGTTTGGTAATGGTACAATAAATAGCCTATCTTTATATTTCAATCTCTCGCATTTTGGATCAAGTCGTTCTAAGCGACGATGTATTTCATTTGTATCATCTTCTGCAGAAAATACCACAACAGATCCGTGTTCAGTAACAAGTTGGCCAAATCCGCATACCTGATCTATGCTAGCTGCAACCTTGAGGGCTAGGTCAAGAAGAAGCATACCTTTACCAGTATCACCCATTGCAGCTAAAATAGATGTGACACCCAAAGGAAATAATCCTTCAACTAAGAATCTTTGCTTTGGTACTGGACCTACAAAACGCTCTACACTCCAGCTGAAAATATCAAGTGGTGGTTTAATAATTATTTTTCTTGAGTTTTTTTCAATAAATTCTTCAATATTTATTCCCTCTAACACACAATCAGCAGCATCCCAACTCCTTGGTTTATCCGATGGAATCTTAAGCGTAGCAAGTAATGCAACACCAAGTTCTAAAAGTCTCTTTTCAGCGTTTTTGGTATATTTATTACCTGCTTCATCGTTGTCTGGCCAAATAATAATATGCTTGCCCTTAAGCGGAGTCCAATCTGTTTTATCAATAGGCGCATTTGCTCCAAACATTGCTGTTGTTGCAGTTATTCCTTTCTCTATAAGTGCTTCTGCGCATTTTTCTCCTTCAACCAGAATAACTTTATCGGACTTTAAAATACCTGGAATGTTGTAGAGTGGTCTTATCTCCGGCTCTTTGAATCTTTGTTTTTTAACATCAAATGGTTTAAACTGTTTTTTCTCTAGAGGAGGATCATAACGGTAGACTATTACGATTACTTGATTGCTCTCGTCGTAGTAGTTCCAGCTACAAGTCAGGTATTGTTCTAAATCTCTAGTATTATTTTTTTCTTTGATGCCGAGCCATTCACTTATTGAAAGCATTACTTCAGGAAATTCTGTTTTCGCATTCTTCCCGTGTACTGTTGCCCAAAGGTCAATAATGTCACCACCTTCTCCTGTTGCAAAATCTTTCCATAATCCGGCTCTTTCGCCTGTTAATTCTATTACAGTACTTTTGCCTTTGTTACCCTGTACATCACCTACATAAAACTTATCACCACGAAATGTCCCTCTTGGTAATAGATGAAAAAGACAAGATCTGATATTTTGCAAAAGCTGAGTCTTTAGCTCTACCATAGTAACCGTTTTTTGCGGACAAGTTAAGCCGTAGCTATAATTTTAGAATTCTGCCAACGCCCATTTACCCTGCTAATGAATTTTGCTGGTATTGATTTACCGTTTCTTAGCTCATATACTACCTGCAAGACATTTGCGCGTTTACTTGGTTGAAACATTACCATACCAGACGTGTAAAAACTTCTTAAAGCATTAGCACCAATTAAAGCTTGAAAAGGACTTTTTGCTAGTGTAGCTGTGGATACTTTTCTGGTATGACGTGTAATAATGATTCCAGCCGTAGGATTAATTACAGAACGTAGTTTTTCTATTCTGCTTTGCAGGCCAGAAAACATATTTTCATAGTCAAGAGAATCCAAGACGATAAGGTCTATTGTTTTAAATTTTTCTCCTATGATCTCTTTTATTCTCTCTATACCTTCATCGTTTAAAGTTAATCTCATCTTTGTAGTAACAATCAAGTTTTCTTCTGCTAGATTTGGCAGCCTTTGATTGGTTATGATTTGTTGTATTCGTTCCCTGATGTAATTGTACTCCATCTCATTTTGCAGATAGATTATTTTTAGTGGCCTTGCTGATTTCATCTTAAGAAACGACACTCCTGCTGCAAGATGTGCAAGCAAAGAGAGAAGAAAATAACTTTTGCCAACCTTTGGCGTACCACCAATGACTAAAAGACCACCTGGAGTGAGAATTCGTGGAGCTATTATGTCTTCTGGTATTGGTGATTGATCACTTAAGTACTGCTTTACAGAAAATATTTTTTCTTCTCTTTTCCCCCCTTTTTTTTCTCCACTCTTTGATTTTTTATTGAGCCACTTTCTAGCAGAATATATATCACCCTTAATTAAAATCCAAAGATCAATAATATCACCACCAGTTCCTTCAGTAAAATTACGCCAATCACCAGCTTCCTTACCTAATATTTTAACTGTAATTGTATTTCCATTTAAGTCTCCAATATAAGTTTTATCTCGGTAAAACTCACCATTTGGAAGTAGGTAAGAAACACACTCCTTGATATTATCAATCAATAACATCTTTAACTCTTTTTGCTTTTTAGACATAAAATTCCCATACATATTTTTCATACGTGTAAAGTTGAGATTAGCTAGCTCACAAACAGTTTCAAAAGATTTTGAATTCAGCCAATGAATTGCTTCTTCTCTTAGCTTTGAGATTTTTCCTACTGCGTCCTGAATACCTCTAGTAACGACAGCAGACCAAAGCTTTTCCTCGTCGTACTTCAAAATGGTACTCTGTCAATTTCATAATTTTTGCGGTATTCTACCGAAGCAATTTTGTTCTTTTCTCCATATTCATCAGTTATAACACTTACCTTTACTGTAAACTCTAAGCCATTTAATTCTGCAATTGAATTTAGCTTACGAGCAAGGATTGCACTTTCTGAGTTATCATGTGGATGAATGTCACGTGCTGATTCCAAGATACTGCGAAGCATAGAGCGAACCATTTCTCCCCAAGTATCTTCTGCTTTATTACTTTTAATACCAATTATTTGGTAAATCTTGTGCTTTTCATATAGACCTTCAATAACGGTAAATTCTGTATTTAAATAAATGCTACCGGTGCCCTATTGGACCCTATAGCAAGTTGAGTAGGCTGTGGTGAAGAAGTAGTTTGAGAAAATAAAGTTGTAGTGAACATAGGAGTTGTCAACTCCCTTGTTCTAGTACTCGGCATAGTAGACACTGTTTGTGTAGTTCTCTCTGAGTTTGTTGTTGGCGCATTAGTTGGCATTGTAGTAATCACAGTCGCTTGTGAGGTGGCAATAGTTTCAGCTACTGTTGTTGGCTCTGATGACGTAGATGCCGTACTTATTTTAGTTGTTAACTCTGTTAAAGGCTTACTGGCGCTGAAATGGGCAAACATTGATAATATTACCATTCAAGAAGAACCACCAGGAGAGCATTTTGCTGAATTTCAAATTGGCATCTCTGATGTTCCTAATGACTTTTTTGTCGATAGTGTAATTGCTCTGGCAAAACTTTCTGCACCGGCAAGATCTCGATTAATGCGAATATTCAATGATTATTACAATGCTCAGCGGTTTATGTTAGATGAAAGTATTTTTGGAGATCTTCTTTCAGACTACTCGGGTGTAAGAATAGCAAAAGAAGGGCCAGTATTATCGTTTGGAAGAAAAAACTCATTTGAGCTAAAAATAGGAAATCCAAGATTTAAATTTAGCACTTTTAGATCACATTATGATAGAAGTTACAGTAATGATTTATATAGGTTGGATGTTGCAGTATTAGGAGAGACAGAGCCTCACACCAAGAATTACAACGGTATATATGAAAGAAGTCACGAGTGGTATAACTTAAAAGCACTATATCCTCTACCACAGGGTTTATTGCCAGAAATTAAGTTTGCTAAAGCGTTGATAGTATTATCAGATAGTTGGAATTTGGGAAATATCAATGCTTGTTTTGCACCAACTGCTTATAAAGAAATAGAGCATACATTTTACTTAAGTGAAGATAAACTCTCTGAGCAGATTTGGAATTTTCGACGTACACCAATTTTAGAGCGGTTTAGTATAACTTATTACTACGAAGCAAAGAGTTTTACTGATCAAAGAATAATAGAGTCTAATTTAAGGGAATATCATATTGATTGTCAAAATGACTCAGATTTAAAACAGAAAGATCCTATTCATGAGCTAGAAAATTACGTAGCAGTATTTTACCCAGGTATGGTCACTTGGCATGAACATCGCCACTTAAATCGCCCTTGGAAAAATTTTGAGCCCATTATTACAAAAAAATTGGACGTTTTTTCTACGAATCTTGTATATATATAATATCAATCACGCAATCAGACATGTCAATACTGACACAATCAGGCAGAGCAGCTATTGCTGCGAGCATAAAAGAGCAACCGATACATCTTGCTTGGGGATCTGGAGATTCTACCTGGGAAAGCAGCTACAAAGTTGAAAAAACTTTTGCAGCAGGCGGCAAGATAGGTTTAGATCACCACACTATTAAAGATGTAAAAGTTTGTACAGGGCAAACAATTTATCAGTCAAGCATAGATTATATAGTTGATAGTAGCTCAGGCACTATTGAGCGTGTAGAAAATGGTGCAATTATAGCAGATAGCGTAATCACTATAGAGTACACTCAAGACACACCACCGGAACTAATTACTTCTGCAACATTAATTAAGGAAGTTGGACGTCGTGTTGTTGATGAGATACTCTTCTGCAGCGGTGATGAGAATGGAGAGCTTTTGACTCCTTCTGGAAGGTTTAGGCCTTCTGATGTACCAACCAATAATCTTTTTCTCAAATTCACTTTCGATTTCACGGATGCAGCAAATCGAGTAATCAGAGAGCTAGGGGTTATGGTTGGTACTAAAGTAAAAAAAGAATTACCTGAAGGACAGAGATATTTTGAACCTCAAGATATAGAAGACCATGGAATCTTGCTGATTTTAGAACACACTGTACCACTTATCAGAACTGCTGCCACAAGAGAGACTTTTTCATTTGTTGTAACCTTTTAGAATAAAATGACTTTAAACACCTATTATAACCGCTTTAATCCTGACAAAGAATACGAAAAAAGCTTATTTCTTGCTGGAAGAGGTCTACAGTCTGCAGAATTAAACGAGACTCAGGAGTATGCTCTCTCTAAGCTTAAAGGCATAGGCGATGCAATATTTCGTGATGGTGATGTTATAATAGGAAGCAATTGTATTATAGATAGAGAAACTGGTAAAGTTACGCTTGAATCAGGAAAAATCTATCTTCGTGGAGCGGTTAGAAAAGTCGAAAAAGAAGAGTTTGTTATTCCACTGAGTACCACAGTGCGTATAGGTGTTTATTACGTAGAATCTACCATTACAGAACTTGAGGATGAAAACCTTCGTGATCCTGCTGTTGGTACACGTAACTATCAAGAAGTAGGGGCTGCAAGGCTTAAAGTTTCCACCACTTGGAGTTATCAAGCTGAGGGTGTGACTACTAATGCTTCAGGAGAATTTTATCCAATTTATAACATTGAAAATGGAGTATTGATAGAACATTCACCGCCACCACAAGCAAATATAGTAACTACTGCGCTTGCTCGTTATGACAAAGAGGCAAATGGTTCCTACGTTGTAAATGGCCTTGAAGTAATGTTCCTCCACAAAGAAGAAAAGGGAGAAGAAGGGGTAAAAAAAGGTAAAAAAGAAATATTTGTGATTAATGAGGGCAAAGCTCATGTTGATGGCTATGAGATTGAGCTACCTCACAGTATTCGTGTTTCTTTTGATGAAGATCCAGATATAAAAGCAGTTGAATCAGAACCACATACTTTTCAGCCAAATAGCCAAAGAGTAATGGAACTTAAAGTTAATGATTTTCCAATAAGTGAAATCAAAAAAGTAGATATCACTATTCAAAAAACCATTACTGTTACTCACGGTTCATATTCAGGAGCCACTGATCCAATACCTGACTCTGCGGTACTTGAAATTATTCAAATTAAACAAGGCAATGTTATTTATGAAAATAGTATAGACTATAAGTTAAATGCAGGAAATGTTGATTGGTCATTACCAGGTAAAGAGCCAGCTCCTGGAAGTAGTTATCAAATAACTTACCGCTGTCGTACTCATGTAAGCCCTGAAGATATAAGTGAACAGGGATGCAAAGTAAAAGGAGCAGTTGATAACAGCTTGGTTCTGATTGATTACACCTGGAAAATGCCCCGCTATGATTTAATTACTATCGATAGCAAAGGAGTAGTAAGGAGAATAAAAGGTATAGCTCACCCTTGGCGACCATCAATGCCTAAAGCACCTAGCGGACAACTTTTGCTCTGCTACATTCATCAGACATGGAAAAACGGAGAAAAAGAAGGGGTAAAAATAGTGAATAATGCTATTCATGCTGTACCGATGAATGAGCTTGAAGCAATGAAAAAAGGAATAAATGATCTTTATGCACTTGTTGCACAGGAGCGTTTACGCAATGATGCAAATTCAAGAGAACCTACCACCAAAAAAGGAGTATTTGTTGATTCATTCTTTGATGATGATATGCGTGATCAAGGAATTTCGCAGTCTGCAGCGATAGTAAACAAGGAATTAATTTTACCTATAGATGTGGAAATTATTGATGTTGAAAGAGGTAAAGAACCTCATTTGTTGCCGTATGAACTTGAGCCGGTACTAGAACAGCTCTTACAGACTAAAGGAGAAAGAATTAATCCGTATCAAGCTTTTGATCCAGTTCCGGCACAAATTACTCTAAATAAAAATATAGATCACTGGACGGAGGTTACCACGAATTGGAAAAGTCCAATAACCAGAGCATTTAATGTTAAAGAAACAACAGAGCTGATGTCAAGTACTTCATATGAAGCTGAATTTATGAGAGAAGCAGTACAGAATTTTGAAATTGAAGGTTTTGAGCCAGGTGAAAGGCTTAAGGAGGTAAAGTTTGATGGTGTTGTCATTCAGTCTACTGCATAAGAGGTAAAAAAATATGCTCACAACTAACAACCAGGGAAAATTAAAGGGAAAGATAAAAATCCCAGCAAATATTCCAGCAGGTACTAAATTAGTACAGTTTTATGGGGATAAAGGAAGCTATGGAGAAGCAACGTATACTGGTAAAAAAACAATTACCATAGAGGAAAGAAGAAGAGTTATCGCAGCAAGAAGAGTTGATCCTTTAGCGCAAACGTTTACTTTAAATGAAAGTAGGCACATAGGAGGTGTGGAGCTATGGCTTATAAATAAAGGCAAAAAACGTGTTGTTGTGCAGATTAGAGAAACAGCAGTGGGAATGCCCTCGCAGACTGTCATTGCTGAAAGTTATATTGAGCCAAAAGATATAAAGATAGATGGCACAGCAACACGTATCACTTGGTCGCCAGTGTTTTGCCATGCAGGAGAGGAGTATGCAATAGTTTTACTTACCGATGATTCAGAGACAACAGTCAAAATAGCAGAACTTGGCAAATATGATGCAGTAAATAGCCGTTGGGTAACAAGTCAGCCATATCAAGTAGGAGTATTACTTTCATCTAGCAATGCAAGCACCTGGACTCCACATCAAAATTTAGATTTAACGTTTCGACTACTAGCTGCAAAATTTAGCGAAAATTCTCACGTTATTGATCTTGGCAAAGTTACAGCAACCAATACTTCAGATTTAATTGTTTTGACAAACGTCGAAAAAGTAGCATTTGATACCAATGTAGAATTTATCTTAATAGATGAAGAGGGAAAAGAAAATTTTCTATCTGATAACTTGCCGCTCGCGCTGCGTGAAAGACTATCTGGAGAGTTAACAGTAAAGGCAAATTTAAAAGGGTCAAAAGAAAGAAGTCCTGTTCTCTATCCTGGGTTACAGCTAGTTCTAGGTAATCTTTCAGAGTTTGGAGATTATGTTACAAGAAGCATTACAGCAGGAGCTAACACTAAAATTACCATAACGTATGATGCGCTAATACCTGGCACTGCAGATGTAAAAGCATATGTAGAACAAAGCGCCAAAGGATGGCAATTAGTAAATTTAACATCAGGAAAACCAATAGGGGAAAATTGGGTAGAGAGAACTCATGTGCTATCAAACTTTAACGCCAATGAGACAAGGATAAAATTGGTTTTAAGTGGAACAGTTGTCTATCGGCCAAAAGTCAAAAATCTACGAATCATTGTCACGTAGCTATAGGCTTATTGCAGCAGATGGTTCTGGTATTCAGCTCTGAAGAAATTGTATCCGAATTTGAATCAAATGGAACAATAGGCACCATTGGCAATTTGTTTGTTGATTTATGTACTTCGCTGATTTGTAGTGCTCGCCTTGCGGCCTGGAATGTGGGTGAGCAAACTGACCTTACCCAGAAAAAGTAGAGAGAAAGTTAAGACGATTTTGTCATGAGAATGATGCATCAAATTGTGCAGGAATGCAATAGTTAATAGTAGAATGTCTACGTTGTTTGTTATAAAAGATTTCTATGTATTCAAATATGGCAGTTCTAGTTTGTTGAGCAGAATGTTGAGAAGTATCAATAAGCAGCTCCCTTTTGAGTGAACTGAAGAAGCTTTCTGCAACAGAATTATCGTAACAACAGCCCTTATGGCTCATGCTGGAAATGATGTTTTTTGTATTCAATAGAAATTGGTAATTTTGAGAGGTATACTGTGACCCTTGATCGCTATGTAACAGTAGATTTTGGGAGTGTTAAATAAACCATACGCGTCAAGTTAAGGAATGTAGAGAGCTTAAAGTAGATACCCTGGTCTTCCTATATCTGTCTTTCAAAGAAAACTTTGACCAGATTATAGTAAGCTTTTTTAGAAAATTTTTTAAATTATTGACAATATTGTTTAATATCAAAAAGAGCTCTCTAACCCGCCTTTTCAATTCAATAAATGCCTTTGTTAAACTGAGCTCCGTGTTCTTTTTTAGTTTTACACAGCCAATCATTCCGTGAAATACGAGAATAGCACATAATTTTGCGTATAGCTCGCACAATACTCTAAATGGATTTGTCTTTCCTTTTAGTTTATCAAGATTGATATGACTTTTATATAGTTTAAATAGTAATTCGATTTGCCATCTTACTCTATAAACCGTCAATATTTGTTCAGCATTAATTTTACTCTCTGGAACATTAGTTACAAATATTGACCAATCTAATAACTTTTGATTCTTTTGAGAAGATGTATATCCATGTGACTTTGCTAATTTATTAGCCTTTCTTCTTCTAGCCATAAACTGTTCTTCAGTTAGCTTTTGACATATAATTCTTACCTTAATTTTTACTTCCTTTCCTAATAATACTTCTTTTTCTAAAGATAATTGACCTTCCAAATACTCCAATAGCTCTATTTTTTGATTTGTTTCTATATCATATATATTGGTATCAGACTTATAACGACTACTAAGAAAGTACCACTACCCCCGCCTATAATGGTGTCCGGTGTGGAAAACTATCAAACATTTTTTGACTTACTGTCAGGAAATCTTCCCGAAGCCTCATCAGATTTTACATTAAAAATGATGAACGCAAAGAATGTCAAAATAAACGTTACCAATGAGGACACCTACCGATCCTTGACGAAAATCTTAACTCAAAATCAATTTCTGTGGCATTCCTATGAGAATAAACAAGAAAGACCTATTCGTGTTATGGCTAAAAAATTGCCTGCCTCATGACAGCCCAAAAGAATAATTGAAGACATTCAAAGCAAGGGTTATAAAATAGAAAATGCAGTGAACAAACTAAGATGGCAGAATAAAGAGCCGCTTAATATGTTTACTCTAACATTTAATAATGTAGAAGATATAAATAAAATTTATGACATTAAACACATTCTAGGGTGTAAAGTTGAAATTCACCCTATCAAAACATCAAAACTGGTACCTCAGTGTAAAAAATGCCAAGCATATGGTCACACGCAGAAATACTGTGCCAGAGAGGCCAGGTGTGTAAAATGTACAGGAAAACATCTGACTCGAGACTGCACTAAGCCAGCAGAAGAAAAACCCAAATGCTTACACTGCGGTGAAGCGCACCCTGCTAACTATCGGGGTTGCATGGTTGCCAAAGAAATGCAGATCCTAAAAAATAAGAATCTTAAAAAATCATCAAAATCATCCTCATCTTATCCTCAGCGTTCATCGAAACCTGAGAAATCTACTAATTCCCATATAATTAAAACTAATGAAGACACGAACAAAAGTGAACATCAAACTTATGCTCAAAAAGTCTCTAGAAATTTGCCAAGCACAAAACTGCCCCAGGGAAATATGGAGAGCAAACTAGATGAAATTCTCAAATACATGTCCTCGTTTGACGAAAGATTGCAAAAACTTGAAAGTGGCGCTAATAAGGCTACCAATAAGCCAAAAAAATGAATAATAAGCTTAAAATATTTGCATGGAACTCAAACGGACTACTACAACATCAACAAGAGCTACAAGTAGTCCTTGATACACTAAAGATTGATATTTGTCTAATATCTGAGACACATTTTACTAAGCAATCGTTTATTAAATTTAACAGTTATAAAGTGTACCATGCCATACACCCAAATAATACAGCGAGAGGCGGCAGTGCCATCTTAATTAAAGAAAATTTGTACCATTATCAAGAATTCCAATATGAGGAACAGGAAATTCAGGCAGTAGCTGTGAAGGTCAAAACTACAAAATACGAATTTTCGGTAGTAGCTATATATAGTCCCCCAAGGCATTCAATTTCAAAAGAATATTATGTGAACTTCCTCGAGAAAATTGGACATAGATTTATTATTGGAGGTGACTTTAACGCGAAAAATACCTTTTGGGGCTCCAGATTGACTACTACAAAAGGTAGAGAACTCTTAAGTGCCATTAAAGATTTCAAATGCGATGTAATAAGTACAGGTAAGCCTACCTACTGGCCTACAGATACGATGAAAATACCAGACCTAATTGACTTTTTTATTTATAAAAACATATCAACAAAATATCTAGACATTGATGAAATGTTCGACATGAATTCAGATCATTCTCCTATTCTCTTAACGCTAAGTGACACAATCATATATAAAGAAACCTATCCTGGTCTTGTAAACAAAAATACAGACTGGGACAGCTTCAAAATGGATTTGACTAACAATATTAACTTAAATGTGCCGCTTAAAAACTCGGAACAACTGAACGAAGAAGTAAGAAAATTTGTATTAGATATTCAGCTGGCTGCTTGGAATAATACACCAAAGCTTAGGAAAAAGCCCCAAGGAGTGGTTGCTTATCCCAAAAATATCCTTGAACTCATCATTGAAAAGAGAAGGCAAAGAAAAAAGTGGCATCATTCAAGATCTCCACTTGATAAAAGGTTGCTGAATTACTTGACTAAGGCACTAAAGAAACAAATCAAAAACTTTAATGATTCGTCAACCTACAGTTATCTCCAAAGCCTCACGAGTGAAAGGAGTACCGAATATTCACTTTGGAAAGCAACTAGGAATTTAAAAAGACCATGTATGCATATTCCTCCAATTAAAGAAGAAAATGGAATGTGGGCAAGAAATAGTGAGCAAAAAGCTAAAAGATTTGCAGAACATCTCGAAAAAATATTTCAACCAAACGAAGGAGAGCACATTGATTTTTCTACGATGGAAACAAATCAAGAAAACTCTCCCATTAAACTAGTAACGCCAAAGGAAATACTCAGTATGATTAATAAACTGAACTTAAAAAAAACTCCAGGATATGATCTTATTACTACAGAAATCCTGCGAAACCTTCCAAAAAAAGGAATCGTAAAATTAACGACGCTGATTAATGCAGCATTTAGAATTAAGCACGTCCCTGATTTGTGGAAAGTTGCAGAAGTAATTATGATTGCCAAACCAGGCAAACCACCAAATGAGGTTACATCATACAGACCAATTTCTCTGCTACCAATTATCTCAAAACTTTTTGAGAAGCTACTGCTCAGCAGATTGAAACCTATATTAGATGAGAAAAATCTGATTCCTGACCATCAGTTTGGATTCAGGGAAAAGCACTCGACAATCGATCAAGTACACAGAATAACAAATATAATTGAAAGAACACTAGAAGAAAAGAAAGTCTGTTCAACCGTATTTCTTGATGTAGCACAAGCCTTTGATAAAGTCTGGCATGAAGGTCTTGTTCAGAAACTTAAAGTATTACTTCCTCAACCATTTGCAAACATATTAGAATCATATATATCTGATAGAGTATTTCGAGTGAGGCAAGAGGAAGCTTACTCCAAACTCAAGGTGATCAAAGCTGGAGTACCTCAAGGAAGCGTTCTGGGACCTGTCCTTTATCTCCTGTACACGTGTGATCTTCCACAACCCGATCACAATACCATCGCTACTTTTGCCGATGATACTGCTATCATAGCTGTGGGTAATACTCACCAGGAGGCATCGGGAAAAGTTCAAATAGCTCTAAATGAACTACATAAATGGACGAAAAAATGGAGAATAAGACTTAACGATTCCAAGTCTGCCCATATTGATTTTACTAATAAAATACCAAAATATTATCCCATTTATATTGACCAACAAAAGATACCCTATGCTAACACGGCAAAATATCTTGGAATGACTCTTGACAGTAAGCTACGCTGGAAAGCACATGTCAAGAAGAAAAAAGAAGAGCTAGAGTTACGGTACAAAAAATTGTACTGGCTCATAGGCAGAAACTCATCACTGTCAACTAAAAATAAGATACTATTATACAAACAAGTCCTAATGCCAGTGTGGACTTATGGTATCCAGTTGTGGGGCTGTACCAGAAAGACCAATTTACTAATAATTCAGCGATTCCAAAATAAAGTGCTTAGGGGTATCGTCAATGCACCCTGGTACGTCAGGAATGTAGACATTCATCGCGATCTCCAAATGGGCTTCGTGGACACAGCTATTAGCAAACACGCTAAATCCCACGAACGCAGGCTCCATGAACATGTTAACGTCGAGGCTATCCAGCTCCTCGACAACACAGACCTAATACGTAGACTTAAGAGGACTAAGCCTTTTGAGCTAGTGTAGTTATAGTGAAAGTGTAGTGCTAGTGCAAATCAAAGATCACACGAACAAAGTGAAAGCATAGTGCTAGTGCAATTTAAAGAACACAAGAACAAAGTGTCTTCCAATAAGGTATCTTAACTATAAACTAAGCTAAGTCAATGGACAGATTCTTAGGTATAAGTACGTTTATAAGTTTAGGTTAATATAATATTGCTTATTAGCCTCTTTCATAGGCTAGATTGTAATGGTAGTAAAGTACTGGTGACAGTGCTTTACGACAAAAAAAAAAAAAAAAAAAAGACTTATAACGACTAACAAAATATGCACCTGCTTCATCAATCTGTTTAAAAGAACTAGGCACAAAGTAGCCCAAGTCAAATATTAGCAAATCATTGGCTGATAAACCGTTCAGATAATCCCTATAACCTTGATCCGACCTTATTCCTTCCATTAAATTTAACTTATCTAGCGCTTGATTCAGGTAATCAAAGACTAACTGTAGCTTTATTCCTGATTTGGTATTATTCTCACAATCTCTATAGCTACTGCCATATCCTTTATACATATCTTCCATGCTACTGGGCAGGCTAATGTAGCTGCTATCCAATAATTTAACGCTTCCAAATTGCTGTAAAATTTTGCAATCAATCTGTAGACTTTTTTTAAATAAACACAAAGCTTCGTTATACATTTTTTTCATGAACTTAACTGCTTCTTCACTAAACCTAAAATCTAAACCCTGTTTTGTAATTTCTATCGAGTCTTCATTTAGCAATTGGCACATTGTTTCTATGCTGCAATCATCAACTCCTATGTTACCAAAAACCATGGCTTTTATGAATGATGAGCCATTAAGTTTTCTCTTTCTTTTTATGAAACCTACTGCAATTGATATTTCGTCTGCTTTTTCATTAAAGAATTCATTGAGGTCTTTTGATAAGCAAGCTATTCTGTCCATTGTAAGTTCTCTCATTCATATATCCAAGAGAACTTATACCTTATTATTTTCCTTCACTCTATCAACTTTACTTACACTTTTCCTTAACTTGACGCGTATGGTTTATTTAACACTCCCATGTGTGAGAATTATTGCTGCCAACAACCTTCCTTGGTTTTTATATAAGTAATCCCATACTTTATTTGGTTGCTCAGTGATAAAATTTTGATCTAATATATTAGGAGCAATAACCATATTATTTGGTTGTTTTTTAGTTTTAAATCTTCGTCTAAGTTTGGCTATAATGTCATTTTCCTGCATAACATTTTGCACTGTTTTGATGTTATAATTTTTGCCTAAAGCTTTTATGGATTTTAGGGGCTCCATATCTGCATTTAGATGCTTTTTTTGAATCTCTGCTAGAAGTCCTTCCCTTGCTAATTCTTTATTGCTTTTTTCTTTAGCAATCCATTTATAATAACCACCAGCACAAAACCCTGCATAGTTCCTGTATTTTATAGCAATTTCTATGCTCTTTTATAAAAGAATATTTTACTCTTTTTCTTTGGCAAAATATCCCAGGGCTTTTTTTAAAATGTCTCTTTCTCTTCTTACTCTTGCTAACTCTTTTTTTAGATCAAATCTTTCTTTGTCATAAGGAGCTAGTTTTCCTTTGCCTGGAAATGCGTATGCTCCAGAAATTTTTCCATCATATTTTCTTACCCATTTACTTAACATACTGCCATCTATACCTAGATCTTTTGCTATTTTTGTACTTGTTTGACCTGTTTCTTTAACCAGCTTAACAGCTTCCAATTTAAATTCTGCTGTATATTCTCTTCTATTTGTCATATTACACCTCTTTGAAAAAACGTTTTATTTTACTCCAAAAACGTCTTAACTTTCTCTCTACTTTTTCTGGGTAAGGTCACTTCCTTTAACTTATTACAGATTGCTGTATGTAAATTACTCCAAAACATCTATCTGCTGCTGAAAATATTTCTCAAATACTCTTTCTACTTCATTATCAACTAACTCTTTCATTATTTCCCGAGCTTACGTGTTACTTTAATTTCATCTATTGGCAAAGACGTGGTATACCTTCGTCTGAAGATTCCTATATGACCATTTTTCATTGTTGCTATAAATGCTCCTTCATACGTACGGCTCCCTACCTTTGCTCCTCTCTTTGTCTGTTTTATACTCCCAAGTTTTGCAACTCCTATCCACTGGGAACTGAGCTTTACTACCGACCATAAGCGCTTTCTATTTGCTTTATCCACACTTAACTTTTTTCTCATTGCTTTTTTTGGTATTTGCTTTTCTTCGCTTACTTGTTTGATAGTTTGCGATCTTACCCATAGTGCTGTTTTGTTTAATGCTCTCACTGTTGCTAATTCTATTTTTCTTCTTTCAGCATCTATGCTTTGCATAACTTTTTCGATGCTATCGGTGACTTCGATGTTAATACGCATCTACACCCCTGACGCTTGAATTTTCCACAATACTCCTGAATTGTCCCTAAGTGGTGCTACCTATGGCACATCTCTTCCTTATTACCTGCAATATTTCATCTGCTGATATTTGGATCAATGCAGCTATACACACCTTTTTTCTCAGTTGTAAAGTAGTAATCCCCAACTGCAAGATCAGTTACAGGCGTATGATACACATCTTCTGGAATGCTGACTATCTCTTCTATCATGCCTGACTTCTCATCTAATAGAAACATGATTCCCTTATTGCTCACAATAAATAATTTTCCATCTATCACCGGTCTAGCATAATATGTGTCTTTTAGTTTATCATTTAGCTCATCATTCACCACTAAGTTAGTACTCCAAATTATCTGACCATCAGGTATTGCAACTTTCATAACTTCATTCTTTGTGTTTACTACAAAAAATTCGTTACCAT
This sequence comes from Maniola hyperantus, assembly GCF_902806685.2. Lineage (NCBI taxonomy): Eukaryota > Metazoa > Arthropoda > Insecta > Lepidoptera > Nymphalidae > Maniola > Maniola hyperantus. The sequence goes on along the minus strand of NW_027189027.1, from coordinate 121,439 downwards.
TTATATCATCGGGGTACAGCCATGGCATAATCCCACCACCACTGATATTTTTTGCTTCCATGGCCTTTAACCACAAAAGATCTCCTGATCCTATATCAATCGCAACAATGGTAGAATTGTTTGTAGCTATTAATGTGTTATTCTTTACTACTGGAGTAGTTGTAATATCTGCAAGCTGAGTGTCTAAAATATTTGTAGAAGGTAACTTATAAGACCACAACTTTTTCCCATCTTTGTCAAAAGCTACTAACTCTCCATTTGAAAATGGAACTATTAGCTTATCGTGTATAACCACAGGAGATATGTAATTTGATCTTGTCATTTGATTACTACCATTAGACATATGATAGAACCAGCTTGTATTACCATTCTCTATGTTCAGCATGTATAAATAGTTATCTACAGTCAAAATTGCTATTCTATCATTAAAAATTGTAGGGTTTCCTTTCACCAAAGACTTTAACTTCTTTTTCCACATAACTGCGTCTTCATTTATTTCATATTGTGTATTATCTCTATTTATTGCATATAGCACATTATCTATTGCTAAGTAAATTTCTCTACAATATTCACTGCAAGTAGCACTCATTCTACCAATTGTTTTATGACTACCAGATAAATCTACATCCTTCCAGTACCACCCTGTGTTGTACAATACCCCATCACCACCAATAATTAGCTCATAACTTTCGTGTATAGGAATTGGTTGTATATAACCTTGAGAAAACTCTCTACTTGGATTATTCCACGGGTGACACCTATATTTATTTTTTATTTCTAAGCTAGGCTCTACCCCATCTTTTGCAATAACACAACTTGTGCTCAATAAGAAAGCAATAAAAAAAATGGCTAGTTTCATAAAACTTTTCTAGAAAGATCACTTTATATACACATTAAATATACGATATATTGAACAATTTCACTATCGTTAGTTTTGATTTTAACACGAAAAACCATTTTACATTCTCACTGCGTTTATTTTCCACAATATTCCTGAATTATCCCTGAGCGGCGGTGAATGTACTTTGTATCTACGGTTACCAATAACAAAAGTATCTCCTACTACTGGCTGCAATACATCAAAGACACTCACCTCCAAAATCAACATCTCCCCTACAAATTGTCCTTCACCGATCTCGTATAATTTATCCGGCTGTTGCTTTAATATCTGCACCATATATGACTTATCCTTTGACTCATACAAAGCTTGCTCTCCTAAATGTGCAAAACAATCTTTCAATAACCTTTTAATATTTTCTTGCATCTTGTTCTTTTATGTACTATAGTACTTTCAAAAGCGAATGATAAAGGTATAATATACTTTTTAGTGTATAGGAAAAGTGATGGTATATAGTGTAGATTTAAGGAAAAAAGCAGTGTCTTTGGTAGAAAAAGGAAAGTCAAAGACTGAGGTTGCAGAGCTTTTTGAGATAGGAATAGCAACACTATATAGATGGCTGAAAAAGAAGTCTGCTGGTCAAGATCTCAGAGCGACAAAAAGTGTTGGTTTTATTCGGAAAATAGACCCAAAAATACTTGCAGACTATGTTAAAAAACACCCAGATCACACACTAGCAGAAATGAAACAAAACCTTGGCTTTGGGATCAGTGCAATTTGGTATAGGTTAAGACAGCTAAAAATAACCTTAAAAAAAGTCACATTCTATCAAGAGCGCAATCAAGAAGATAGGCAGCAATTTATCGATAAAGTCTCAAAAATAGACCACTGTAGCATTTTATATATAGATGAAGCAGGAGTTGATAATAGACTATACCGAGAATATGCACGAGCTCCAAGAGGAGAAAAAATGTATGCTGATGTTCCAGGAAAAAAGCGGGAAAGAGTGAGTATAATAGGTGGATGAGAAGTTCATTGCACCAATAAACTTTCACGGGAGAAAGAAGTATTTAATGCGTGAGATATTACTGCCACAGTTAAAGCGTGGTACAACTATAGTTATGGATAATGCTACATTCCATAAAACTCCCAAAACAAAGTCATTAATAGAGTCTTTTGGCTGTCATGTGCTTTATCTTCCAACATATTCACCTGATCTAAATCCTTACTTTTACCCACAATTTTGAGAGGTTATGATGTGAAGCATAACAATGCTCTCCTTAAGGTTTTCATAGCCCCGCCATAGAGTCATAGACCCTGGTAAATTATCACTTTTTCTATTCATAAATCCACCCAATTTTCCTAACCAAATAATAGCTTGTTTTATGTTTGGAGGTTCTTCGGGTAATGTTGCTACCCGATACTCACGCATGTAAAGGACCTTCCACTCTTCGTTGCTTAAAATTTTAGTACAAGTTTCCATGGGATTTGATAAAGCCACTTTTGTCAAATATAAAATTTTAAACGCGATTATACTTTTTATAGCAATTAACTTCTGTAATCTTTCTTTTGTAGCTAAGCGAGAGCTTTCTATCTTACATCCTGATTTTAAAATCCTAAAATACTCTTCAATTTTCCATCTTAGCTTATACCAATTTATCTTTTCTATGGCATCTAAAGTATGGTACATTAGTTAGTAGAGTCCAGTCGACAGCTTCCAATCCATCAGGAGCTTTTGCACTTACCACATATACAGGGACTTATTTTATGTATTGTATCTTTTGACCCATAAATGGAAGAAGATCTGATAGGCTTTCATATACTTAACTTCAATATTAGCTTTCCTTGATCTCTGGTTTCCACCTTTAGTAACTTCTAGAGAAATTTTCTTTTTTACTGGCAGTTGAGTGATGCGTGTTTGCAAATCTGTTTTTCCGACTTCAGTACAGATAAATCTTCTATTAGCTCGATTGCGGATTACATAAAAACTACCTAACGTCTCAGCCACCCATAAAAATTTGAAGATGTCTGCTTCCCTATCACCAAGGGTAACAAGTTGTACATTTGGAGGAAGGTTGTTTATAGTTTCTTTGAGAGCTGTTATCCACTTATAACTTTCTTTTTCTTCTATGGAGGTACGGTATTTTCTGTTTGCTTTTCCTTGTGCCGTTTCTTCTTCCCTAATAGAACGCGCCCAACATTGTTGGGAAGATAGACCTAAAGGTAATCCGTCTTTGCTAGGCACTATGCAACAGTAAACCCATTTTATGCTTTGTATAAGCTTTAGAAATACTGCCTAGTCTCTTGGTCTTTATATGAGAGTCAAAATCCAAATAACTTGTATCTTGAACTGAAAATACCAACTGGTTTCCTTTTATTCTTTCCTTAGTTTCTTTATAATGGGAAGAATAAATTTCCTTATCTTCAAGCTTTTCATTGCTTATATGCACCCTTAGCTTCTTTCCACCCACTACAGCTTTGATTAATTGAACCAGATGCCTTACCCTCTATGCAATAACTTGTTTTTATAAGTCTTTTATTAAGCCTTATATCTCCCAAATTAATGTGTTTTAACTCTCTTTCCAGCCATTTATCCCCTAAGTGTTGAAAGTAACACAAAAAAGACATAAAGAACTATTATTGCAAGAAAAAGGAGGCAATAATGGATCAAATAGAAAGAGTACTAAATTTAATAAAAGATGAGGATTTAGAAAGGCTAGGAAAATTAAGTGAAGTAGATAAATGTAATACTAAATTGTTGGGCAAGATTATATTTAAAGGTCTAATGAAGTTAATATTAATGGGGCAAAAAACAAGCCTAAGAGCGCTAGAAATGGTAATAAACAGGTGTATAATGGATAAGAATAGCGATAAAAGTACAGTAACATACAGTGGTTTGTCAAAAAGGTTAAAAGTTATAAATCCAGAATATTTTAAGGGAGTATATATTGATTTGATGAGCAAGATTAAAAAGCTATTACCCCAAAAAACATCAAATAACTTACATAAGTTTGATTCGACGATCATAAATTTATCGGGATATCTCATAAAAGATGGGCTAAAAAATTAGTGAGAGCAATTAATGAAGCTAAAGTTGAAAAAGAGGATATTTTATTATTTGATAGAGGAATCAGAAAAGTTGGAACTTTTGCCGAATTTGATGAAAAGGAGTACAAATTTATCACAAGAGTTAAAGTAGGAAGAAAACATGATGTTATAAGCAGGAACAAAGTTATAAGAGAACAAAAATCGGATGGATCAGAGATTTTAGAAGATATAATAGTTAATCTTTATCGTGCACGAGGTAAAGTGGCAATGATCTACGGCTAATAAAAATCAGAAATAAAATTGGAGATGAAATATGGTTTTTGACAAACTTGTTTGAAATGCCAGCTTATGAAGTAACAGAGCTATATAGGCGCAGATGGGATATAGAAGTGTTCTTTAAATTTATAAAGCAAAATCTTGGATATAAGCACTTTTTAAGCCATACTATGAATGGCATGAAGGTGTATATTTACATGATCTGCTTTGTTATTTCTTGTTTATAAAATCAAAAATAATCTACATGGGTTCAAAATAGCATTACTGCAATTCACATTGGATCTAAATGACTCTTTTATACGTTCGATTGTTTTACTGTCGGGAGGTAATTTACATGCCGTTGATCATCTCATATCACGTTATTTTTGATACTTTCAACACTTATGCCATTTATCCCCTAAGCCATCTGTATATTGCACGCTTGTACTTATTTCTATCATTTTGATCCTAAATTATTTAGCTTACTCACTTTTTATATTTGTGGGTAAAAGTAAGATCTAAATCCGATAGAGCATTGTTGGCACACCATCAAAAGTCGCCTCAGACCTCTAATGCATCAATGTACAGACTTACACCTTTTAGTTGGTAATACCATTTTAGACGTTTATCATTCGTTTTAGAAAATACTATAGTTGTAGATGCTTTGTTGATGGCTGTTAATAAGCGTAAACCCGCTAAAGATCTACTGTTATATAGCGATCAAGGGTCACAATATACTTCAAAAAATTATCAATATCTATTGGATACAAAAAGTATCATATCTAGCATGAGTCACAAAGGTTGTTGTTACGATAATGCCGTTGCGGAGGGCTTTTTTAATTCACTGAAGAGGGAGTTACTTATTGATACTTCGCAACACTCTGCGCAACAAACCAGAACTGCCATATTTGAGTATATAGAAATTTTTTATAATAAACAACGACGTCATTCTACTATTAACTATTGCATTCCTGAACTTTTTGATTCATCATTTTCATGACAAAATCGTCTTAACTTTCTCTCTACTTTTTCTGGGTAGGGCCAATGTTTACAGACCTAAATGTTCAAGCAGCATGGGAAATGGCGCGGGGTAAGTCACTATAGATCACTCAGTAATAACCTTAAGTGTTAATAATGATAAAGAGAAATTAAGGCTAGATATCTACATAGCTGAAAAGTGCAACATATCACGCAGTAAAGCTCAAAGATTGATACAAAATGAGCAGGTAAAATTACTTGGCACACCGATAATTAGTAATGACCACATAGTAAAACCAGGTGAAGAGTATATAGTACATCTCGTTCAACCTGACATATCCACATCAATTGAGCCTAATTATGACATAAAACTTGATATCGTCTATGAAGATGAGGACATTATAGTTCTGAGTAAACAAAGTGGATTAACAGTGCACCCAGGTGCTGGAACAAACAATGATACACTCTTGAACGCAGTTATCGCTCACCTTGATGTAAGACCAGGAATTGTTCATAGACTCGATAAAGATACCAGTGGGCTAATGGTAATTGCAAAAAATGAGGAAGCCCATAGTTTTTTGTCTGAATTACTGTCAAATCGTAAAATAAAGCGGGAATATTTAGCAGTAGTTTGGGGAATATTACCTTCTGACCAGGGAACGATAAAAACTAACATTGCTCCAAAGCGTGGTAATAAAGAAATGATGTGTGTTACAAAAACAACCGGAAAATTAGCAATCACTCATTACTCAGTAGAGAAAGTTATAGGACAAGTAAGCCTGGTTAAATGTACTTTAGAGACAGGTAGAACACACCAAATTAGAGTCCACATGAGCCACATAGGACATTCCATAGTTGGTGATCAAGTTTACGGAAAAAATAGTAGTAAAAGCACAAAATATGCTAAAAACTCTAGTTTTATTCGTAATTTCAATAGGCAAGCACTACATGCTTATACACTGGGCTTATATCACCCAAAAAGCAAGGAATACATGGAATTTGTCTCTGATTTACCGCAAGATATAAAAACTTTAATTGGTGAGTTTAACAACATATCTTAATAACATTCGTATTAACCTGTCAATATTATCATCCATGTTATCAGGAAGTTAATTAATGAAAGAAAAACTGCTGCACTACCTAGATCTTTCACCTTTTTTGAAAGTATGTGTTGTTCACTGGAAATACGCTCAATTGTCGTTTCAAAAGCAGTGTTAACAATTTCCACAATTAACACCAGGAATAGGCTGCTTATCATTACTGCACGTTCTAGATTACTTACATCCAAAACAAACAAAGTTGAAACACATACTATAAAAAGTAGTAACTCCTGTCTGAACGCAACTTCTGATATAAAAGCTGATTTTATTCCTTCACAAGAGTATTGAATTGCTTTTATTAGACGAATAATGCCCTTCTTCATTATTACTCACAAAACCCTTTAATCAAAATTTTAACTCATTTGGATTTGCTATACCCTATAGCATTTTATCATTTGTTCACCCTATTGGTTTTGAAATTAAGATTTACTGCAACTACAATAAGTACTCTTGTTATCACATTTTGGTGTTAAGTCAGGATAAAACGTAAGTATAGCATCATTCTTTCTTACAAACACTGATTGATAATTGTCATCCTCCATTTTATACAGGCACATTCCATCTTTTCCTAATTCCTTGAACACCTTAGTTGCAGAAATTAAAATATCATCGGCATGAAGGTTATATGCGTATCCATTTGAGCATTTAACTTTCATGATAAAGGGGCTGGCAAAATGTGTCAAGTAAGTTTTTTCGTTTCTGCGGGCTATCTGGTTTTCCTACTGAAATTTTGAAAAATGTAATCTACTTCTATATTCAAATATATCAAGCAGTAATTCAAAATCAGCCATTGCACCTTTTGCGTTATTATACGCGAGGTTGAGCAGCTCTCTGTCCAGATATAAATCAGCAAATTTAAATTCCATACATCCTGATTGTTTTGTGCCTAAGATATCTCCACTGCCTCTTAGCATCATGTCCCTTTCAGCAATGTAAAATCCGTCCTGTGACTCACACATGATCTTTAACTTTGAAGATGAGCTTTTACTTAAATTATCGTATAATAATACACAAAAAGATGGCTTGTTTCCTCGTCCTACTCTGCCTCTTAATTGGTGTAATTGCGATAACCCAAATTGCTCTGCATTTTCTATAATCATAATGGTTGCATCTGGTACATCTATACCAACTTCTATCACAGTGGTTGCAACAAGCAGAGAAAATTCATTTCTTTTGAAGGAAAACATAACTTGATCTTTCTGCTCCTGAGTCAATTTTCCGTGTATTATGCTAACTTTATCAAAAAATGTTTTTTGTAATTCCTGAAAACGCATCTCTGCTGCAGCAATATTGGTCTCTTCGTTTTCTTCTATGTATGGACAAATCCAATATGCTTTTTCGCCCCTGTTTATTTTTACCTTTTAGCTTTTCAATAACATCTGGCACCCTACTAATGTTCATAGTTACAGTTTTTATTGGCAATCTGGATTTTGGTTTTTCTTTCAAAATTGAACATTCAACGTCACCATACATAGCTTGCTGCAAGGTTCTTGGAATGGGAGTTGCAGTAACGAAAAGTATATCGGCATTTTCTCCTTTTCCTACCAAGCGATTTCTCTGCATCACTCCAAATCGCTGTTGCTCGTCTATGACTGCAAGCCCTAAATTTTTAAATGTAACATTAGCTTGAAATAGTGCATGAGTGCCAATTACTATATTTAAAACACCACTTGCAAGTTCGTTCATGATAATCTTTCTTTCCTTGCGCGAAGTTTTACCAGTAAGCAGCGCAACTTTTATATCGGTACAGGATAAAACTTCCTCAATCCAATTATAATGTTGCTCCGCCAAGATAGTAGTCGGTGCCATTAGAGCTGCCTGCATGTTGTTTTCTACCACATTTAGCATCGCAAAAAGTGCAACTACGGTTTTGCCACTACCAACATCACCTTGCAGCAAGTTTATCATGCGGTACTTGGATTTTTGCCTCTCTGAAATTTCATCTATTGCACGAATTTGATCGTTTGTTAATTGAAACGATAATTCATTTAAAACTTGCTCTTTATATTTACTCAATACTATAAATTCTCTTCCCCTTTCTTTTACATGATTTTCTCTTGCAAGTTTCAGTGCTAGCTGATACGCAAACAATTCATCATAAGCAAGCCTTTTTCTACAAACCTCGGCTTCCGCCAATGAGCTTGGTCTGTGCAACTTTATGATGCTTTCCCTCCAACTTAGCCATTTTTTTTGCTTGATTAATGTATCATCTATCCACTCTGGCAAATCAGGCAATTCTTTCAGGTTAGAGCTTATTATGTTCCCAATGCTCTTATTAGTAATGCCACGGCATAATTGGTAGACTGGCTCTATGCGAGCTATTTCTTTAAATTGGTTGATGTCAAGCGACACGTAATCTGGGTGAGTAATCTGCCAATGCTCAGCAAATTTTTCGAGTTTGCCACTGATGATTACAGAAGCTCCAATTGGAAATAGTTTATATAAATACTTAACTGAGTAATTAAAAAAGACTATGAACATATACTGACTCTCACTTTCAACAACTATTTTATATGGTCTACCTCTCAAAGTGGGAGGCTGATGTTCATAAACTTTTGCCATGAAAGTTGTAAATTCTCCAACTTGAGCATCGGGCAGTGACTTACTTCTATCCACATAACTAAGTGGCCTATAAAATAGCAGGTCCACCACTTTGTCCCCACCACAAAGTTTAGGCAATATTGTGGAATGAAATTTAGGTATATTCTCCAGCCTGCTATTTAGAAAAATCTGATTGCTCATTGAGATTCACACATGTGTAAAACTGTTTATCAATAATAGAGTCTTTTTAAAATCCTGTCACCTTATGGTCAGGTATGCACTATAGCTAGCACAGCTCTCTAACGTCATACCGCCACGGTATCTTAGAATAGATTCCGCTAACACGTAGCGGAATGACGATTTGTCGTTTTTAAAATCATCGGTAAGCCTAAGTTACCCCTAACTATATTTGCTATCATAGGGCTTATAGCAGGTATTTTATTGACTTATTAATCATTTTTATGTATTATTATACTATCAGCAGTCTATATCAAGGCACTAATGATGAGTAGCTCTACACCAGAAGAAAAGGAAAATCCAATAGTTACACTAAGAGCTCAAGCAGAAAAATTTGATTATAGTAAGTTAAGAGCTGGTAAAGATAATGCTGAAGCGAACTCTGGTAATACAGCGTTCTGCGATCTTCGCAGAATGGATTTTGTTATTAATAAGAAAAGCACAAGTAGGGATTTTATTGCCAAGCTATACAAAGAACATGACAGTTTACTGCCAAAAAGTGAAGGTAAAAATGAAGACTACCGCCCATTTGCAAGAAAAGTTTTTAAGGAGATGTTCGAACATGCTGGAGCTAAAGTTCCAAGTGATCCTATTTTGGAAGAACTGGTTATCAATTGTAATCAAGCAGGGTACGTAGGTGCATTATACGATGAAGATAAACCTCTTTTCCATGTAATGAAGACACATGAGTTAGTTTTCAGTTCTAGTCATACAACACATATTAATTGTAGTGATCCAAGTCATGCAACAATCAGAATTGAAGAAAAAATTGCAGTTTGCACTTTAGCAAAACCAGAAGAAGAATTATGTAAATTGGATAGCTCACTAGAATTCACGCTTAAGTCTCAAGATGATAAAAATGTAACATACGAAAATGGTAGATTGTCTCTTACTATTCCTGACAGATTAAAGAATTATAGTGTAGACGATAAAAGCTTGTTTGGCATTATAAAAGAGTGTTTTCAGAAATTTTGTGAGAGGCTTGGATTTTTTAAAATAAAAATAGAGCATGATTTAGGTAATCCACTAGAAGTAAGCGACCATCTGGAAAATATGGAACCCCCTATTCATAGTAATGAGCACGGCCTGAATTAAAAAATATCTTGAGCTCATTTGCACAATCAATCACTTCAGCATTTGGAAATTGGTTTTTAAACCAGGTATACTGACGTTTCGCGTAGTGTCTTGTGTTTGTTTGAGCAATTTGTATTGCTTCGTCTAAAGTAATCTCACCTTTCAAGTACTTTATAATTTCTGGTACTCCATGTGCTTTCATAGCTGGCAAATGTGGGGCTAGGTTCATGCTAAGTAGCTTTTTTACTTCATCAATTGCTCCATTTTCAATCATTGTAATGAAACGAAAATTTATTTTTCGGTATACATCTTCACGTTTAGGCAGAATTGTATATATCTTAAAATTATTGAATAAAGGAGGCTGTCTATTTTCTTGCCATACAAAGATTGTCTTACCAGTTTCAGTGATAACTTCAAGTGCCCTTGAAAGGCGGTGCGAGTCATTCATGAACACTTTACCTTGAATCCTTGGATCTTTGCTTAGCGCTAATTTGTAAAACTCCTCTTTACTTAAATTTTTTCTTAATTCACTTACATTTCTCCTCACTTCCTGACTTATTTGTGGCATTGATGATAAGCCTTTGATTAAACTGCTGATGTAAAGTCCGCTTCCTCCAGTGATGGTAGGTATTTGAGCATTTTCTAATGCGTGATTAACTTCTTTTTCTAAATCCTCTAACCATAGACCCACGGAATAATTTTCTTTTGCTGAGACATAACCATATAGTTTATAAAATACTTCTTGCTTTGGTGGTTGAGCAGTAATTATGGGAATTTCTTTGTATACCTGCTTTGAATCACAATTTATTATGCTGATATTATTATATTTTTTTATCAGGTTATCACACAATTCTGATTTACCTGAGGCCGTAATTCCTGTAATAATTACTATATTATTTTTCATTTATATTAATTTAATTAACATATGATAGAGTGTAGTAAAAATTTGGGTCCTACAATCTAAAGTTTGGAGATTTTTATGGCAGAAAACAACGACAATAATTCATTTATTAAGCGTTTCACAAACAGGACTCCTGGCGGTACAGGGGAAGGTTTTTCCAGCAAGTATTCGTCTCAAAACACCAAAGAACGTGCATTAGGGGAAAAAGGAAAAATTTCTGAATTAGCAGGCAAAAAAACCGAATCCAAGGAAGCTTTTTCTGAAAGTGGCGGCATAAAAAGTAAAAGCAGAACTGTCAATGAAAGATCTTTTGCTGATGCAACAAAAAGAAGTAGATCAGATCTCGTATATTTAGTGCGTGGTAAAGATCGTGGAAAATCAGCGTGGCATTATGTATTAGTTGATAAAGAGAGAAGAGAAATGTTTCTAGCAAAAAGCAGAACTGGCTCTATAGATGTTGCAGACTATGGAGAGATTTTATATTCAGGATGGGGAGAAGATCCACCACAGGAAATAGTTGACAAAGTCAATGAAGAGTTTGGGCTGTAGCAAATCTGCATAACAAATGGTAAGCTGCGTTGTATTATATTCACAAAAACTAGCAGTTACTATATAAGATACAATGCAACAAAACTGATCTAGTTGTTATGAACAAGTTTCTAGCTATATGGTATCTAAAATAATAAATGCAATACAGAACAACTTGTTAGTGTGTTTTCCAACAGAAACAGTGTATGCTCTTGCTTGTAATGCACTAGATAATGAATCTATAGGAAAAATATATCAGATAAAGAAACGCTCTCAGAATAAGCCACTCTCCATATTTGTTAGTGATATTTACAATTTGACAAAAATAGCAAAGCTAGAGAAAAAGTATATTGGTTTAGTAAATCACTTTTCTCCTGGACCAATTACCTACATTTTACCACTTAAAAACAACAACATATTGCCAAACGAATTCTTTAAAGATAGTATAGGCATCAGAATCCCTGAGCATCCTATTGCAATTTCAATATTAAATAAACTGAAAGTTCCAATAGTTGCAACTAGTATAAATATTTCAGGAGAAAAAAGTGTATGTAAGGCAGACGATATACCACAATCCATTAAGCAACATTTATCTGTAGTGATTGAAGATGACGAACTAGTTTCTGGTATAGAATCTACTATTATTGACTTAACCGAAGATAAGATTAAGGTTTTAAGGGAAGGTGCAATTTCATTACAAACAGTAAACAACGCATTTTCAAACTAAGATCTATAGGAACAAGAATGAAAAAAGTAATAGGTCACAACCAAGCCAAAAAAAAATTAATGAACAACTTGTCTGTTCAGTCTTGGCTGATCTGCGGTAAAAAAGGTATAGGGAAAGCAACATTTGCAAAATCCTTCTCCAATTGGTTTCTTACAAAAAACTATGACGTGGCAGCATTGGACTTACACATTGTTGAAGGTGATACTATCGGAATAGAAAAAGTCAGAGAAATGAAAAACTTTCTACACTTAAGTCCCATTCAATCAGAACACAAAATAGCTATAATAGATAGCTTAGAGGTAATGACTAATAACGCTAAAAACGCAATATTGAAAATATTAGAAGAGCCGCCAAAAAATTCTAAGATATTTATAATTAGCCATAAGCCATATGATATACAAACCACTATCCGGTATAGGTGCTTTCAGCTGAATTTACTCCCATTAACTTATGATGAAACAAAGCAAGTTGTTTCATCTCAATGTAAATTTGATGATCAAATATTATTTGATGAAATCATTACTTTATTTCCTGGAATGCCAGGAATGATAATAAATGCAATAAGTAGTGATGCTTATGAAGCATACAAGTGCTTTTATAAATTTCTTCATAATTTAAAGAATCCCAATATGATTAATAAAGTAATTAATAGCGAAATCGAACTAGAACTAGCATCATATATAATTCAGGCCTTCATTTTAGAAAGCATAAAGAGAGAGGTAAATGATGTTGAAATTCTGCTAAGTCAGTGGAAAAAAATAGATGAACTTTTTGTTGTTGCTAAGCAACTCCACTTAGATAAAAAGCATGTTTTAGCTAATGTAGTTAATATCATGACATAAGTTTACGAAATATAATACTTTTAACATAAATTCATGATAAAATCCTGTTAATTTAATACTTGAAGTATATAATTTGACTGATAATAAATTAACTGTATGGCAATCAATAGAAGTTTTGACAAAAGCCATACTGAACATGCAAAAAGAATTGAGTTCAATCAAGAATATAGCTTTAGACCAGGACGTCACCTTAGAAAAAGGAGAGGAGTTATTAAGTGGCATTTATGAAGCAAATTTTAAGCTAAACAAGGCAATCAATATAGCCACTTTGCCAAAAATTGGCTATCATATGCTCAATGGTGAGCTTGTTTTACGTAATCATATTACGGAAGAGGAAGTAAAGATTCCTAGAGATTTTCATTACCTTAAAGTCGTTAAATCCAATCATGATGATTATAAATTATTAACGTTTTGTAATTTTTTAGGTAACGAGTTTTTTGAATATAAAAAATATGATCCACAATATTCTGGTATTTCAGATGAATATAAATTTGTGAATTTTGGTAGTGTAAAAAAGACTCATAATCTAAAATTTAAGGAATATGTTGGTCATGCACCTAAATTTTTTGCTGCAGAAGGGCCTATTGAGCCTGGATCCCAAAACCATGTAATTGATCTATTTGAGCTAGTCAAAAGTGGTAAAGGTAGCAAAGTGGGAACCTTCGCTGATGAATTTGGTTATTTTGATGATCAAAATAAATTACATTATTATAATTATCACAAAAGTGCTGAAAGTAATACTTATGATCCTGAAAATTTTAGTGTAAAAATGATAAATATAGATGTGAGCAAAATCGATAAATTCTACCTTATTGCGGAACAAGGTGATATAATCATTCATCCTATTTTGGAAAATTTAGACATATTTTAAAGTTTTTTAGAGTATCTAATCTTATTGTTATTATAATTGGGTTTGGTAGCATTATGTTATGGAAGATAAATTGCTTGAATCAGTAAAAAACAAAAGTTATTTCAGTAAAGCAGTCGAATGGTACTGCCATAGGTATCTGTTTTGTGTAGCAGAAAGATCTTGGATGGCATTAATAGTATCGCTTCTCCTAGTATGCTTATGTTTATTAACATTAAACATATACCTGTTATTTCCTGTTAAAAAAGATTTAAATTTTGTGAAGTATATGAACCACACAGAAGATGAGTTCTCTGCAATGCATAAGCTTAGTTTCAGTAAAAAGGAAGATGAATACATTTCCACAGCGAGGTACTTAATAAGTAAATACATTGAAATATACGAGTCCATTAAGATCGTTGAACCGAAGTACCAAGAAAATTTTATAAGAAACAATTCTATACATAAAATCTATCAAGGCTTTCAGGAAAAAACGAATAATGAAGCTGGTAATTTGTCTCTATCTAAAAGAAAAATTGCCAACATAAATGTAATAACATTATCTATTGATCGATCGACCAAGGACTTAGTTACATTTGCTGGAAATGCTACTGTAGTTTTTACAACCGAGCAAAATAAGGAGGATACTGTGGAGATTAGCTTCACTTTGTCGAATATAAAAGCAACTCTGGCTGGTATAATACCATTTAAATTTATTGTTAATGGTTATAAATATAGATGATTACATTTAAAACATTATTTGGTAGCTAAAAAAAATAACTAAAGTGCATGTAGCAGTAATAACTGGAGGTAAAACTAGAAGAATTGGCGTTTTTTAAATAAAGTAATTCTGAGAAGGTTTTAAGAAAAAGGCATTGTAAATTATCGGTAAAAAGTACAGAGCGTTAAGTATAGTACTAACAATTAACACTAGAGTTACAAACACAGAAAGTATTACATTGCCAGAGTTGAAAACAGCTTGAAAAATGAGAAATTTACCCCAAAAAGTCGGAGCAGGCGGCACCCCTATCATAGACAATGCACCTATAGCAAATGCTGTCATGCTAATTGGCATACTGCGTCCTATACCGTGAATCTTATCTATATATTTCTCGCCTGTTTTCGTTATTATTGCTACGGCAACGAAAAACAAAGTGATTTTTGCAAATGCGTGGCAAACCAATTGAAAAATTGCAACCTCCATGCTGAGCTCACTAAAAATTGAAGCAAATAATATAATATACGACAATTGAGAGATGGTAGAGTAAGCAAGCAATTTCTTTAATTCTTTTTGCTTTAGTGCAATCAATGATGCAGTAATAATAGTAAATCCAGCAGCGTACGGAAGCCACCCTCCAGCAAACCAATTTTGCTGCACAAAACGTTGCATGTTATCGACGCCGAAAGTGTATAATATAACTTTTATGATGATGAAAACTCCGGATTTCACAACAGCAACAGCATGTAATAGTGCACTCACAGGAGTTGGTGCAACCATTGCTTTTGGTAACCAAAAATGCATTGGCATTAATGCAGCTTTTCCTATTCCGTAAATCAGCATAGCAAAACACACTGCAATGAAAGTGATGAGTGAAGTATCAAATTTGAATATTCCACCACTTACAAAGTCTAAAGTATGAAATTCATTATATAAAAGGCCTATTGCAGGAAAAAATAATACCAAAGAAGAGAAAAATAGCACGCCAAAGTAATAGCGTCCTGCAATCATTGATTCATTTGTTGAGTTGTAAGTAATCAGAGGGTATGTACTAATAGTTAGAAGCTCATAAAAGACAAATGTAGTGAGCAAGTCTCCAGAAAAAGCAATAAACATTGCACAGCTAATCGATATTGAAAAAAAGCATAGAAAACTCGAGTGATTGCTATCAGCATAGTTATTCTGCATATAACATATTGCATATATACTGGTCAGTACCCATAAAAAAGATATTAATAAACTGAATATTACTCCGGTAGACTCTAGCTTTAAACTAATGTGCAAATTATTACCAAAATCCATGAGAATAAATTGAGAATGATCACCATATACCCAATATAAAGTGCACAGACACGTATACGTAAACAGAAGTACAGAAGAAGTGACAGTAATACTATTGTTCACTCTGGACCATTTACCAGTAAAAAAGGTAACAAAAGCACTTAAAAGCGGAATCAACGCAGTAATTAATAAATAATTCTCGGTAATTGAAAATGGTAAGGAAAGATACATTAAGATATAGTCCATTAAATTTTCTGCTTAGGTAAAGCTAGAATTATACTCAAATCATAGAAAAACTGCTATGTTTTTTTGGTAAACTAGTTGTTTGTGTATGCTATAGCTATACCGCCGCGGTATCTCTAGATCCCGCTAACTAGTAGCGGGATGACGAATTTGTCGTTACGTCATACCGCGATTCATTCGCGGTATCTCATCCGCTAACTAGTAGCGGGATGACGGTTGTCAGGGTGTAATCCCAGTGCCCCTATGATGTCATCCCAGTGCCCAGACACTGGGATCCAGAAAACTTAATTTCAACCAAGTGGCTGCATAATAAAGGCTGGATTCCAGTGCCAAGCACTGGAATGACAGCAATCTACGTCATACACCACGAACCGTCATACCGCCGCGGTATCTCAGCATAGATTCCGCTAACTAGTAGCGGAATGACGGTTTTTCAAATTGTCGGTAAATCTAAGTCAGCTTAGCTATATAGATAGCATAAAGTCAACTGCATAAATTGAAACAATATCTGCTAGACGCAAATTACAACAAATGCAGTAGCGTAATCTCCATCGTCACTCAGAGAAAGATGAATTTTGGAGATAAAATCCTTTCTGACAGCAAGATGTGGCTTGCCTCTTACATCATTGTATATTTCTATATCTTTCATTATAATGCCCTGACCACTGCCTAGTGCTTTAACAAAAGCCTCCTTTGCCGCAAAGCGCTTAGCAAAATACCTTGCTCGCATTTCTTGACTATTATACTTTCTACTTAGCTCTATTTCTTTTTCAGTGTAGATTCTATTGAGAAATTTTTCCCCGTATTTTTGTAATATTCTCAACACTCTTGGTATATATACTATGTCAGTGCCGATACCGTGTATCATTTTGTGCTAAAGTGATTTATTGCTTCTTCAATCTGCATTTCCTTTACCTCTCCAGTTGCTCTATTTTTTACTTCAACTATCTTTTCATCTATTGCCTTTTTTCCGACAATTATTTGCCACGGCAAGCCTATCAGATCCATTCTAGAAAATTTTACTCCTACACTCCCTTCCGTATCGTCGTAAAGCACTTCATCGCTTTTCAAAGCTTTGTATATTTTATCTGCAGCCTCCGTTACTTTCGTTTGTAAATTGATTAAACCAATTCTGAAAGGAGCCACCGATTCTGGCCAGATAATTCCTTTATCATCATGAAAAGCTTCTATTATCGCACCAACAAGTCTTGAAACCCCAATGCCATACGAACCCATATGTATATTGACATTTTTTCCATCTTGAGAAGTAACACTTGCCTTCATAAGCTTTGAGTATTTGTCGCCAAAATAAAAAATATGCCCTATTTCAATACCTTTACTAACATTTAACTGCTCTTGCGGCACAAGGCAAGTTTTAGGATCATGCATATCATCTGCAACTGCGTATATACTCTTTAAACTTTCAACATCTTCACTTTCTAGTAGTTCAGAAAATTTATTGTCATAATATAAAGTGCTCTCACCAGTGTTTGCCAATATATGAAACTCGTGGCTCAAATTTCCTCCAATTGGCCCCGTATCAGCTCGAACTCCAATTGGAGTAAGTCCCATGCGTTTGAAGATTTTTATGTAAGTTTTGTACATCAAATTATATGAATTCTGTGCACTTTCGTAATCCACATCAAAACTATACGCATCCTTCATCAAAAATTCCCTACCCCTCATAACACCATAACGTGGTCTTACCTCATCACGAAATTTCCATTGAATTTGGTATAAACAAAGTGGCAAATCTTTGTAACTTTTTACCACATCTCTAATTAAATCAGTTGCCACCTCCTCATGCGTTGGACCGAAAAGCATATCTTCCTCATGCCTATCCTTTATACGCAACATTTCCTTACCGTAATCATCGTAACGCCCTGATTCTCGCCAAAGATTTGCTGGTTGCACACAAGGCATTAACACTTCAATAGCGCCAGATTTATCCATTTCATCTCTGATGCGCCATCACGTCTAGCGCAGTATTTGTAGCGCCTAAAGTATTTGACGCAGCGTGCGCCACTACTAGCAACTGGAGCGAATATTACAGTGATAAAGTCGTAATTTTGGTGCATATAATTGTCAATCTTTTTAGAATTGGTTTAAGACAAACGGTGGGGTTTATAAAAGGATATCTGCAACAAATAGGAAAAAATTTGGCAGTTATCAGCTATTCACAAGCATCAAGAAGGTTTAGAAAACTTAATATTAAGATAAATGATTGCAGGGTTGATAAAAGCAACATGGAAAATATTGAAATTATCATAGATAGCACAAGTATCAGCATTTACAGTTACACTCCTGGCCACAGTAAGGAAAACAGTGCAGATAGAAAGTACCGAAGCTACGAGCAAGTAAGAAAGTTACATGTTATGTTAAGTGTGAATAGTAAAAAAGCTATAGCTGCAAGATACAGTAATGGCGTCTACTCTGACCACTATGGAGCTTGCGATTTGCTTGAAGAAGTTAATTTTCAGCACAAAATTATATGCAGATAGGGCATACGATAGGCACAAACTTTATAAATTGTGTAAGAAATACGATATAAAGACAAAAGTTCTACCAAAAAAGGATGCAGCAGAACATTCAAAAATAGATTATATGTCTGACAGAAATGCTGCTATTAGGTTAATAAAATTATATGGACAAGATGGTGTAAAAGAGTGGAAAAAGGAAGCAATTTATGGAAAGAGATCTTACATAGAAGGATTTTTCTCAAGGTTGAAGCAAGTATTTGGATTTAGCTTTAGGAATAAATCTGAAGTAAATCGTGAAAAAGAATTACTAATTAAGTGCTATTTGCTCAACAAATTCACTGATATTGGTATGGCTAAATTTGAAATCATTACATAAATTTGTCGTAAACCATCACTGCTTAAGGTGCTATGCAACAAAGCCGTCTGGGATCCAGTTTTCTTTACAAATTCACCAAAAGTGTTTCATTCTATAACGCAAAACCCATACTCACCAAACCCAATGCATTACTTGCAATTAAGTTTCCTGGATCCCAAACTGGGATGACATCATAGGGGCGCTGGCCATAAGTGTTGAAAGTATCAAAAATAACGTGATATGAGATGATCAACGGCATGTAAATTACCTCCCGACAGTAAAACAATCGAACGTATAAAAGAGTCATTTAGATCCAATGTGAATTGCAGTAATGCTATTTTGAACCCATGTAGATTATTTTTGATTTTATAAACAAGAAATAACAAAGCAGATCATGTAAATATACACCTTCATGCCATTCATAGTATGGCTTAAAAAGTGCTTATATCCAAGATTTTGCTTTATAAATTTAAAGAACACTTCTATATCCCATCTGCGCCTATATAGCTCTGTTACTTCATAAGCTGGCATTTCAAACAAGTTTGTCAAAAACCATATTTCATCTCCAATTTGATTTCTGATTTTTATTAGCCGTAGATCATTGCCACTTTACCTCGTGCACGATAAAGATTAACTATTATATCTTCTAAAATCTCTGATCCATCCGATTTTTGTTCTCTTATAACTTTGTTCCTGCTTATAACATCATGTTTTCTTCCTACTTTAACTCTTGTGATAAATTTGTACTCCTTTTCATCAAATTCGGCAAAAGTTCCAACTTTTCTGATTCCTCTATCAAATAATAAAATATCCTCTTTTTCAACTTTAGCTTCATTAATTGCTCTCACTAATGCTATATCTTCACTACTTTCTTCTTGTCCTTTACAAAATCTTATACTTGTCGGCAATTGATCCTTTAATCCTACACTCACTTTAACTTGACTGTCGTTACTTTTACCGCCTATTTTTAGCCCATCTTTTATGAGATATCCCGATAAATTTATGATCGTCGAATCAAACTTATGTAAGTTATTTGATGTTTTTTGGGGTAATAGCTTTTTAATCTTGCTCATCAAATCAATATATACTATTTCCTCTATATTTGGCCTACATCGCACTCCTACGCTGCAATGGCATGTACGTACCATTTGCGCACCTGCACTACTTACTGCGCTAACACACACGGCGCGACCCTACACGCAACGTTAGTCGCGTGTAGGGTCGGTACGATCCTAACCTGGCGATCAGCCAGATCAGTACTCTACTTTGAGCTTCCCAGAAGCAAATCGCATTTTATTAAACCTATCTATTATCCAATCTGTACAATCTGAGCTCAATTTTTTATGTGGTGTACAGGATTTTAGTTTCTCTTTTGCTCTGAGCGCTGCAGCTCTGCCAAAAACCACAAGATCAAGAAGCGAGTTAGAACCAAGTCGATTTGCACCGTGCACAGAGACACACGCAGCTTCTCCAATTGCAAATAGTCCATCTACCACTTCTTCCTTACCTTGCTTCAGCGTGATCACTTCTCCATAATAATTGGTTGGAATGCCACCCATGTTATAGTGAACAGTCGGAATGACCGGTATTGGATCTTTAGTGACATCAACTCCAGCAAAAGTTCTTGCGGTTTCGCTAATGCCCGGCAATCTGAGTTTTATTACTTCCGGATCAAGATGTGCTATAGTTAAATACATGTAATCTTTTTTCGGTCCAACTCCCCTTCCCTCTCTAATTTCAATTGTTATTGCGCGACTTACCACATCACGAGAAGCTAAATCTTTTGCTTTTGGTGCGTAACGTTCCATAAACTTTTCGCCCTGAGAATTAACGAGATATCCCCCTTCGCCACGGCACCCTTCTGTCATCAAGCACCCTGAGCCATATATTCCTGTTGGATGAAATTGTACAAATTCCATATCTTCAAGTGGTAATCCAGCCCTTACTACCATGCCATTACCATCACCTGTGCAGGTATGCGCACTTGTTGCAGAGAAATAAACACGTCCATATCCACCTGTTGCTAGCACCACTCTATGCGCACGAAATCTATGTAATGTACCGTCGCATAGCGACCAAGCAAGAACTCCGCAGCATGTTTCGCTATCCATAATTAAATCAATCACAAAGTATTCAACAAAAAACTCAGCGTTGAATTTAAGACACTGCTGATATAGAGTGTGAAGGATTGCGTGCCCAGTTTTGTCTGCTGCCGCACAAGTGCGTTGAGCTGATTTTCCTTTACCAAAGTGAGTTGTCATTCCACCAAAAGAGCGCTGGTATATTTTGCCATCTTCTGTACGAGAAAAAGGTACGCCAAAATTTTCAAGTTCAATAACAGCTTTAGCAGCGTTTTTACACATATATTCTATTGCATCTTGATCACCAAGCCAGTCTGAACCTTTTATTGTGTCATATGCATGCCAGCGCCAATCGTCTTCACCGATATTACCTAAAGCTGCACTAATTCCGCCTTGTGCTGCAACTGTATGACTTCGTGTAGGGAAAATTTTAGAAATGCAGGCAACTGAAAAATTAGTTGCAGCCATCCCAAGCGTTGCTCTGAGCCCTGCTCCACCTGCACCTACTACTACCACATCATACTCATGTTCTATGATCTCATACGCTGACTTATCCATATTTACTTATTTTATCATTACGGGCTTATGATATCACAGAAGTAGAAAAAAATCTATACAAGTTTTCTATAGCTATACCACCGCGAACCGTCATACCGCGATTCATTCGCGGTATCTTAGCCGCTAACACGTAGGGGAATGACGAATTACTATACCGTCACGGTATCTCTAGATCCCGCTAACAAGCAGCGGGATGACGATTGTCAGGCTAGCTGTCATCCCAGTTTGGAATCCAGGAAAAAGAATGGTGTCATCCCAGTGCCCAGACACTGGGATCCAGGAAAGTTTGCTTGTTTACAAGCAAACTAGCATAGAAAGTGGTTACAACGTTTTCGATGAGATTATATGGAAAACTGGATCCCAGTGTCAAGCACTGGGATGACACCCTCCTGATGGGCCAAAATCACAATGTTCGTACAGTTATGGATTCATTCGCGGTATCTCAAAGCATAGATCCCGCTGCGGGATGACGGTTATCAGGCTAGCTGTCATCCCAGTTTGGAATCCAGGAAAAAGAATGGTGTCATCCCAGTGCCCAGACACTGGGATCCAGCTTCTTTTTTTCTAGATCCCAGTGTCACGCACTGGGATGACACCCTACTAGCGGAAGTTACTCTCAAATGTTTGTTCATGTTGCTATAAATATTAAGAAATTTACCAAATGAAAAAAAAGGCAAAAGAAGCCCCGTGGTTATTATCCGCTTTAAAATATTGGCGTTTTTTATGTTTTAAACGCTTGACAAGCAAGATTTAGCTGCTTTTAATTGCAACTAACTTACGCTGCAAATGTTTAAGAAATTTACTAAGCAGAAAAAAAGACAAAGAATCCCCGAGTTAGCTAGTCTTTTACTATCTCTGTCGAGTATTGGCATTTTTTGATGTCTTGTAACGCTTTATAAGCGCGTTCAGCTTATTTAGATAAAAATCTAGATGTAGATGAAGTTTTGTAAAGACATACAGTATCTATATACTGCAAAAAATTGAACATAAGACGCCGATACATTAAGTAATCCTTACCTTTTAATCTGCAGATTGGCGAAAGCAAATACAATAGCTTCAGTCTCATGATAAGGGGGCTGGCGGAGTTTGTCAAGTAAGTTTTTTCGTTTCTATGTTGTCAGCTACCTGAATATTGATCATACGGGTTCCATCTGTTATATATAATCTTTTTGAATACGAAGAAAACTGATGAATGAGTATGATATTACGGTTATAGGTAGCGGTCCTGGTGGTTATATAGCAGCAATTAGAGCGGCACAGCTTGGATTTAAAACTGCAATTGTGGAAAAAGAAAAAAATTTAGGCGGTATATGCTTAAATTGGGGATGTATACCAACAAAATCACTGCTTAGAGCATCTGAGGTTTATAGGCTAATAAAAAGATCAAAAGAGTTTGGTATAGAAGTAAAAGGAGCGAGTTTTGATATACAATCAATAGTGAAATATTCAAGAAGCGTTGTTGATAAATTATCAAGTGGCGTTGCATATTTGATAAAAAAAAATAACATCAAAGTTCATCAAGGCTTTGGTAAACTTGCAGGCAATAGTACTATAAAAGTTGTTAGCGATAAGGAAGAACAAGAAATTGTTTCCAAGCATATTATTTTAGCAACAGGCGTGAGGGCACGGAATCTGCCTGGAATAGAGGCAGATGGAGATTTAATATGGAATGCGCAGCATGCTATGATGCCGGGCAAATTACCAAAATCACTACTAATTATAGGGTCTGGCGCAATTGGAATAGAATTTGCAAGTTTTTATAGTACTTTGGGAGTTGATGTAACAATCATAGAGATAAAGAGCACTATTTTGCCGCTGGAGGATAAAGACATTTCAGATTTAGCACAAGAAATATTCACAAAACAGGGGATAAAAATATATACAAATAGTAGCGTAAAAGCTCTTACTAAAAGTAAAGACTCTGCTCAAGTGCAACTGAGTAATGGTGAAAGCAAAGAATTTGATAAGGTGATTGTTGCGGTTGGAATTCAAGCAAATATTGAAAATATAGGTTTAGAAAATACAAAAATTAAATTAAGCCCTTCTGGTTTTATTGAAATGAATGAATGGTATGAAACTAGTGAATCAAATGTGTATGCAATAGGTGATGTAGCTGGCCCACCATGTTTAGCACATAAAGCGAGCCATGAAGCTGTGATCTGCGTTGAAAAGATTGCTGGTAAAAGTGCTCATGCGTTAAAAAAAGAATGCATACCAAATTGCACTTATTCTCATCCACAAATAGCGAGCATCGGCCTTACTGAGGAACAGGCAATAAAAGGTGGGTATGATGTAAAAATAGGAAAATTTCACTCTAACTTTAATGGTAAGTCTATTGCACTCAGTGAAACTGAAGGGTTAGTGAAAACAATTATAGACAAAAAGACAGGCGAACTTCTGGGTAGCCACATGATAGGTGCAGAAGTAACGGAGTTAATTAGCAATTTTGCTCTTGCAAAGCAACTAGAAGGAACAGACTTCGACATAAAATCTACGATTTTTCCTCAAATACAAATACAAATACAAATTATTTATTTGCTGATTGTAGGTACAATTATAAGTTGTCAATTACAATTTTTGTTTCGAGCTACAATCTACCATACTATGGTGTGCAAATTTGAATAGGTACACAAATAGAATTATTAATAGGAATCCTTACTACAACAATAGGCAACACAACAATTATTTATTAATACAATAGCTCAAATACCTCATTATTAACATATTATTCATTATAATTAATCAATTATTATTATTTTGCATTTAAAAAAAAAAAAAGTTTAATATTAAGTAAGTCATAAAATTATTATAATCTAATTAATGGCAAAAGGGCAGTTTCAAGTATTTCTATTAAGTCCGAATAAGTACATACTAAAAAAAAAAAAAAAAAATGTCAAATAAGTTAGTAAAAATCATAGAGTTATGATACTATCACTGGTAAAAATGTACATTTCTTAAATTTTAAAATTTAAATAATCTCCAACCGAATAGAATTGGCGGGTCATTAACCAGTCAGTAATCTTATTTTTAAATATGTTCAAAGGTAAGTCAATTAAATCTTTTGGCAACTTGTTGTAAATTTGAATAGCCATACAATAGACATTTTTTTTATACAATGTTAACTTAATCATTGGCCATACTAATTTATTTCCCCGCCTGCTGCCTTTTCCGCGTATATCATCCAAAGTTTTAAAATACTGGCTATATTTTTTAACAAATATGCAAATTTCTTTGATGTACATGCAAGGCAAAGGTAAGATCTTCAATTTTTTGAATATTGGTTTAGCGCTATCCAAGAAATGTGCGCCAGTTATCGCCCTAACACACTTCTTTTGGGCTTTGAATGCCCTCTCGAAATCTGTCGAGTTACCCCACAGTATAAGACCATAGTTTAACACTGATGACACATATCCATGATAGGCACTTAAGGATGCCTCTCGCGAAGAAGTCTGACTTATTCGTCGTAAGGCAAAAACAAATTTATTAATTTTTTTTGCAAATCGCTTCAATGTGTGGTTTCCAATTTAATTTACTATCTATTATTATGCCTAAAAATTTTATATTATCTAATTTTTCTATTGGGCAGTGATTATATTGTATATTTAGGGATGGATGTTTTGAATTAGTTGTTTTAAATTGAATAAATTCCTCCTCATCCAACCATTTCAGAGATGATACACGAATCAGTGCTTGCTGCAGATGATGAGTCGTTAAATAGTTGAACTAACGTTCCATCGTTTTAGAGTTGTCAATGTCTTGAGTAGTAGTTTGATTAGGCACTTTAGTTTCAATAGATTGATTACCACTAGCATCAGAATTCTGTAACTCTTCTTTCAATCCCTTAGCTGCTTCTTTAACTTTAAGCTTTGCCTTTGGATGAAGATCTTCTGGGCCTTTTCCTTTAGTATCCAAACCTTGTTGTAGATTAGTGCTTTTCATTTTATTATGCTGCTCGTGCTCAGGTAGGTCAACAACCGAATTGAAAAGAATTTTTATTATATTTTTTAGCAGTTCTAAAAAACCTCCGCTTCTGCCTTCTCTTTGTTCTTGAGGCTTATTTTTCACGTTAGATTCTTTTTTACTGTTACTACTTTTAGGCATTTTTAACTCAACTATCATAAAGCTTAATAAAATTCTACGTGCAAATTATTAAATAACAGTTAACAATCTAGGATTCATTATTTACAGATGGATATTATTTTAGCAACAGGTGGCACAGGCGGACACATTTTTCCAGCTATAACTTTAGCAAGAGCACTAAAGGCACAAGGATACAATTGCATATTATTCACTGATAAAAAAACAAATAAAAATACCGACATAGAAAACTACACCTTACCATTACGTAAACCGAGCGGCAACAAATTTAAGTTTTTCCTTTTATTAATGTATAGTTGTGTGCTAGCAATATATAAAATCAGAAAATTGAAGCCAAGATTAGTAATTGGGTTTGGTAGCTACGCTTCTTTTCCAACTCTTCTTGCAGCAAGAGTTCTTTCTATACCTATAATTTTACATGAACAAAACACAGTTTTAGGGAGAGTAAATAGATTCTTTTTCAAGAGTGCAAAATTAATTGCAACCAGCTTTCCGGAGACTAAATATGCAGAAGGCAATAAATGTATTTTTACAGGAAATTTTGTTGATATAAAAGCACAGAGCCATTCTAGCACTGAGAAAGTCCTAAACATATTGGTCATAGCAGGCAGCCAAGGTGCAAATTTTTTTGATGATGTGGTAAGCAGCGTAATTTGTAATTTGCCTATTAAAATGAAAAAGAAAATTAGAGTGATGCAGCAATGTACGAAGAAAAATGTAAACAAGGTCAAGAGTCTATACAAAAGTGAAAGATCGATTGTGAATTAAGTGAATTTTTTGATGATATGGGAAATAGACTAGCCAATGCTCACTTGGTAATTAGCAGAGCAGGAGCAACTTCAATAGCAGAGATCACTCTTGCTAGGCGTTCCACTATATATATTCCTTACCCTTACTCAAAAGATAATCACCAATTTTATAACGCAAAATATATTGAAGATTCGGGAGCAGCTGTAATAGTTGAGCAGAATAGTGAAGCAAAAAAAAATCTAACAGAGTTACTATTTGATCTACTCAGTAATTCTCAAAAATTGCGTGATATGACCAGTAATACAAAAAAAACAGGGATAAAGAATGGGACTACTGAGTTTGTTAAAATAATTGTTCACAGGTTTAGTTGATGGCTGCTTGCTTTTTCTTCAAACACATCCCAAAGATCTTTTTCTAGCGATATATTATACAATTTATTGATATGAACTACTCCCGTGGGTGAAGTTGTGTTAATTTCGAGCAGGAAGTCATCTATAATATCAATACCAACAAATATTAGCCCTCTTTTCTTTAATTCAGGACCAATTTTGTTACATATTTCATTGTCCCTATCGTTTATTTGAGCGGGCTCAAAACTTGCTCCGAGCCGCACATTTGTCCTAATCTCTCCACTAATCTTTGGAACTCGTTTCATTACACCAATTGGTTGACCATAAAGTAGCAATATTCTTTTATCTTTATCTATGTTTTTACAAAATGATTGCGCAATTACAGGACATTCATATTTTGCTATCATGAGATCCACTACTACTTGAATACTATTCTCGTCTTGTATTCTTATCACATCGTTTCCTCCATAACTATACAATGGCTTCAGAATAATATCTTTATAGTTGCGGTAAAAATCTCTAATCATTGATATATTTTCAGTAATCAAAGTCGGCGGAATTAACTCTGGAAATAATGAAGTTATCAATTTTTCAGGACAATTTCTTATTTCTGTTGGATTGTTAATTACCAATGCGCTAGTTTTTTCTAAGATATATGTTGTTGTAATATAACGCATATCAAAGGGTGGATCCTGTCTGATAAATATGATGTCCATTTCATTCAAGTTGATAGCTACATCCTCTTTAGAGATAAAACTAAAATCATCAACACTGACTTTCTGAGCCAGAGCAATTGGATGGTTTAGCTTTAGTGCTAAATTGTTAGGAGCATATACAAAAACTTCGTGCTTCCTCCTTTGTGCTTCCTTTATTAGCACGAATGTAGTGTCAGTTTCAAAATTTATATTTTCATCCATCTGAAAGGCAACTTGTTGTTCTCTATGTTCTCTACCTATTGTCACAATTGTACAAATGTTATAATTTGAAGGCGATTTTTGCCTAATCGCGTAACTTACTGTACCTATATCGTACATAACTTACAACTTGTTTTACTCCCTTTACTTTTCTTGCAATTGCTATTACAGCTTTTAATTCCGCTTTATTTTGGGCTATACCCATCAAATAAACAACTCTATCAACCGTATTAACGCTATAATTAATTGACTTAATATTTCTTTTTCCCAGGAGTCTTGTTCTTATTTCCGCTGTTATCATGCCATCTACAGTGGTGTCTAGCATGGAAGCCATTTGAATTGGTATTACTCTTATTTCATTTATCACTTCTTTAATTTCTTTTTGCTGCCAAGCTATTTTTTCTGCTGTAAGTTGTTTTTCAGGAGTGTCAACACTTCCAATGAGCAATACTCTTCCTTCACTTACTTTAACCTTTATGGATGAAAATAGTCCATGCTTTAAGAGTCCCTTATTAATTCTGATGACCATAGTCGTATCATCAATGATATTTCCCAAGGATTTATCCTGCATTGTTATTGCTGTTGCTGTCGCTGTAGCCACCACACCACCTATTATAAGGGTTGTGCAACCACTTTGTGTAATCAAAAAAATTGCGAGTAAGAAGCTTGTTATTAATCTCATTATTGATTTTCAGGGTTTAGAGCTTTCATTAAGAAATGTTAATAAGCTTTTTTGATTGTGTAAACACCATAAATTAAGTAAGACTTTAAACCTTGAATATTTTTAATGGAATACCTATAATAGGGTACTGAAAATTTCTTGCGGATATGGCGGAATTGGTAGACGTGCCAGGTTTAGGTCCTGGTGAGCTTGCTCGTGGGGGTTCAAGTCCCTCTATCCGCACTTTAAAGTCATGTAACTTAGGTTTTAAGGGAAAATTTATAATCACTAAATACACTTTTATTTGTATAAAAACCTGTTCTTAAGGATTGTGTTTAACTTAAATTCTGGTAAAATGACTCTATTAAGATATGAATTAAAATATTAATAAATGAATTATGATGTCTAATAATATACCTCAAAATACAGTCGAAGTAAGTAGCGTATATACCTACAAAGAGCTTAGTATAGATAAACTAAAGCATGAGTATGAAATCACAGTTAGTAGTGATTATATAAAACAAAAGGTAGATTCCAGGTTGCAGGAGATAGCAGAAAATGCAAAATTACCTGGATTTAGGGCTGGAAAGATGCCCTATGACCTTGTTGTTGCAAATTATAAAAACGAAGCTTTGGAATATGTGATAAATAATACAATTGATTATTGCTCAAGTGATTTGATGAAAAAAATTGAAGTCAAGTCTCACATTTATCCTAAGGTTGATGTTATATCATTACCAGATCTGGGCAAAGAAAATGAGGAGGGCAATTTTGTATACAAGCTATCTTTTGAGTCGATGCCTGAAGTACCGGCGATAGATCTTGACAAAATAAACTTAAAGAAAATTGAGGCAAAGATTGAAGAGGAAGATATAAAAGAATTTATTGATTCTATCAAAACAAAATTCCCCAATTTTGCCTCTGTTGATGATGCTTCTTATCAAGCGAAAGATGGGGATAAATTGATAATTGATTTTGAAGGGCGGATTAGGAATAAGCTCTTTCAAGGTGGAAGTAGCAAAAATTTTGCCGTTAATTTAGGGTCTGGCACATTTATTAATGGTTTTGAAGATCAATTAACTGGTATGAAAAAGGGAGAAACAAAGGACTTTAAGTTGAAATTTCCTGAAAATTACCAAGCCATTTCCCTTGCAGGACAGGAAGCTGATTTTTCTGTGCGAGTTAATGAGATTCAAATTGCCAAAGATTTTGAAAATGATGATGAAATAGCTAAGAGTATTGGTTTTAAAGATTATTCTTTGCTAATAAATCATGCAAAAAAAATGATTGGTGATCAGTGTACCGAAATGAGAAATCTCTTAATTAAAAAGGAGCTGTTTGATTATTTGGATGCTAATTATAGTTTTGATTTACCCACAGACATAGTAAAACAGGAGCAACAAAGAATGGAAGGAGAACTGGGTGCTCAAAATGATTCTCGTAAAGAAGCTGAAAAACGTGTAAAGCTTGCTATGTTATTTATGAAATTTAGTGCAGAACATAAAATATCATTAACTCAAAATGATGTTTTGAATGTTATTGTAAATCAATATGTCAGTAAGGATGTACCGTTTGACAGAGTACTTAAGCATTTTGAATCAAATAAACAATTTCAAGAATTAGTTAGAGGGCAAGCGCTTGAGTATAAAGTGACAGATTATATAATAGAAAAAGTTAGTAAAGAAGAGCAGATTATTTCTGTGAAAGAATTAAAGGAATTGTTTGGTAATATTTAATAGGAAAAGGTATGACTCTTATACCAATTGTAGTTGAACAAACTAGTCGCGGTGAGCGCGCTTATGACATATATTCAAGACTAGTGAAAGAAAGAATAATTTTCGTAACAGGTCCTATTGAGGACAACATGGCTAGCGTAATAGTAGCACAGCTTTTATTTTTAGAATCGGAAAATCCCGATAAAGACATTTGTATGTACATCAACTCACCAGGTGGTGTTGTAACTGCTGGTTTGTCGATCTACGATACAATGCAGTATATAAACCCAGACGTTTCAACTTTATGTATAGGTCAAGCTGCATCTATGGGTTCTTTATTGCTTGCAGCTGGTACAAAAGGTAAGCGCTACTCTCTACCTCATTCAAGAATTATGATACATCAGCCATCTGGTGGTTATCATGGTCAAGCAACTGATATAGAAATACATGCTAATGAGATTTTGCGAGTTAAGAAAAAACTAAATCAAATTTATGAAAAACATACTGGAAATTCACTGAAGAAAATTGAAGGAATGATGGAAAGAGATAAGTTCATGGATCCTGAAGAAGCAAGGAAAATTGGCTTAATTGACAAGGTGATAGCTGAGCGTACAGATATTGAAATTGAAAATACTAAAGTTAAACAAAAGGTGGGTTAATGGATAACAATAATGATTTACACTACTGTTCTTTTTGCAACAAGGCGCAAGATGAAGTAGATAAATTGATTACTAACTCTTCGGATGGTTTAAAGGTGTTTATTTGTAATGAGTGCATAGAATTATCCCATAAAGCAATAAGTCAAAAGAAAGATAGATCTTTTAATTCAGATCGTATATCTGATATGAAGCTATTACTAAAGAAACCTGAGGATATAAAAAATTTTCTTAGCAAGCATGTTGTAGGTCAAGAACATGCACAACATGTCTTATCTGTAGCTATGTATAACCATTGTCAATCCATGGCACAATTTCATGCTATAAGTGATATCGAAATCGAGAAGTCAAATATAATGCTTATTGGTCCCACTGGTTCTGGTAAGACTTTGCTGGCCAAAACACTTGCTAAAGTTTCAGATGTGCCATTTGCTATGGCTGATGCGACAACTTTAACTGAGGCAGGTTATGTGGGTGATGATGTAGAAAGCGTGTTGTCGCGTTTATTACAAGCTGCAAATTATGACGTTGCAAAAGCACAGCGTGGTATAGTGTTTATAGATGAAATAGACAAGATCACAAGAAAATCTGAAAGCACTTCAATAACCCGTGACGTTTCAGGTGAGGGGGTCCAGCAAGCTCTGCTTAAGATTATGGAGGGTACAGTTGCTTATGTTCCGCCACAAGGAGGGCGAAAACATCCACAACAAGAGTTTATACAAGTGGATACTAGTAACATACTGTTTATTTGTGGAGGAGCTTTTGAAGGCCTCGATAAAATTATTGAAGCGAGAAAAAAGGGAACATCAGTTGGCTTTGGAGCAGATATAAGTCAGTCTAAAGAGCAAAAGAAAAAAAATGCTTTACATGATGTTCAACCTGAAGATTTAATCAAATTCGGTTTAATACCCGAATTTGTAGGGCGGGTTCCAATAACTGCTGTTTTAGATGAGCTGGATCATGAAGATTTAATACATGTTTTGACAGAACCAAGAAATGCGCTAATAAAACAGTACAAAGCATTGCTTGCGTTTAGCAAAGTAAACCTTGAGTTTTCAGATGAAGCAATATCAGCTATTGCTAAAAAGGCTATAAGTTATAAAACAGGTGCAAGAATGTTACGTGCTATTTTAGAGTCACTTTTGCTTGACATTATGTATACATCTGGAAACGGAGGCTTTGAAGGTAGCACTATAGTAATCACTAAGAAAATGGTAGAGTTAGGAAAAGCAACGGTTAATCATAATAATAATGGCAATGTTATAACGGTTAATGATTAATTTGAGGCATATATTATGAACATTGAACGTGCTGTGAGCTCTGGTTTTGCTGCATTGTCAGTATTACCTTTAAGAGATGTAGTAATTTTTCCAAATATAATGGTGCCTTTATTCATAGGCAGAGAAAAATCTGTTAATGCACTAGAGTATGCAATAAGTAGTAGTAGTCACCAAAATGAGATTTTTCTTGTAGCACAGAAAGATGGCTCTGTTGATAATCCAGAGCCAGAAGATCTTTATGAAGTAGGTGTGTTAGCAAACATTATACAACCATTAATAAAATTGCCTGACAATGCAGTAAAAGTTATAATCCGGGGGATAAGAAGGGGAAGAGTTGTAGAATATATTAGCTCTCATACTTTATTACAAGCCAGGGTAGAGTTAGACAATCATTATAAAGAAGATGAAGACAATATTGACTTAGAAGCTTTAAGGCGATCTGTTATAGACGCGTTCGATAGCTGGTGTAAGCTAAACAAGAAAAATCAGCCTGAAGTTGCCATTAACCCCATTGATCAAATCAAAGAAGTTGATCAACTTGTAGACACGGTAGCTTCACATTTAAATATAAAAGTATCGGATAAACAAAGCATACTTGAGGCTTATGACCCAAAAGAGCGTTTAAAAAAAGCTTTTGTTTTTATTGAGAGAGAAATAAGTATTTTGAACGCACAAAACCGTTTATATAAGACAATTAAATCGCAAGTTGAAAGCACTCAGAAAGTTTACTACCTTAACGAACAATTGAAAGCTATACAGAAAGAATTAGGTGAATTTGAGGATGGTGATGAAGGGAATATACTCAATGAATTTGAAAAAAAGATAAATGAAACAAAGCTTTCTCAGGAAGCAAGAGAGAAAGCTATAACTGATTTGAAGAGATACAAGAAAATGAATCCCATTTCTCCTGAAGCTACAGTTATATCTAGTTACTTGCATTGGTTACTTGATTTGCCGTGGGGAAAGTACAAAGATGCAAAAATTAACTTAAATGCAGCTAAAAAAATCTTAGATGAAAATCATTATGGCATAGAGAAAGTAAAAGATAGAATAATAGAATTTTTAGCAGTATTAAAAAGAGTAAAAGAGATAAAAGGTCCTATACTTTGCTTAGTTGGACCGCCAGGTGTTGGTAAAACTTCTTTAGCTAAGTCTATGGCAAGAGCAGTAGGAAGAGATTTTGTTCGCATAGCTCTTGGTGGTGTGCGTGATGAGTCCGAGATACGAGGGCATAGGAAAACTTATATTGGCTCAATGCCTGGTAAAATCATTCAACACATTTTTTTTTTTTTTTTTTTTAAAGAATATTAGCCATGTTAAATGACTAATATTCCCCTTTCCTCTCCAACTAAGCGTCAGGCTTGTGCTAGGAGTAGGTACGACAATAGTGCAACGGGCGGGGTTTGAACCGGCGACCTTTCGGTTTTCAGTCCACTCCTTTACCGGTTGAGCTATTGAGGCTTAATGAAAAAAGCTAATTCATGCAACCCGCTTTTTCTGCTTGATGAAATAGATAAGATGGGTTCTGATTCGCGTGGCGATCCTGCATCTGCATTACTTGAGGTTTTAGATACTGAGCACAATAAACACTTTACGGATCATTACTTGGAAGTTGAGTTTGATCTTTCAAGTGTAATGTTTGTAGCTACGGCAAACAGCTTAAATTTGCCACATCCTTTGCGTGATAGGATGGAAATTATACAATTGTCCGGGTATACTGAAGATGAAAAAATCAGTATTGCTACACACCACCTTATTCCGAAGTTAAAGAAGGAGCATGGTTTGTATCAGAAGGAATGGGACATAACTAATGAGGCGTTATACGAGTTGATACGTTTATATACACGTGAAAGTGGTGTGCGGAGTATGGAAAGGGAGCTTGCAAAGCTCATGAGAAAGGCAGTTAAAGAAATATTGACTGATAAAAATAA
Organism: Maniola hyperantus; assembly: GCF_902806685.2. NCBI lineage: Eukaryota > Metazoa > Arthropoda > Insecta > Lepidoptera > Nymphalidae > Maniola > Maniola hyperantus. The sequence continues at coordinate 87,452 of NW_027189027.1, read as the reverse complement.
GAAAATATCCGTAGGAGTTGACAATTTACAAGATTATTTAGGGGTACGTAAATATACCTTTGGTATTGCAGAAAATGAGAGTTTGGTGGGAATAGTAACTGGGCTTGCCTATACTGAAACAGGTGGTGATATTTTGATGATAGAATCAGTCCTAATTCCGGGCAAGGGAGAAATAAAATACACAGGAAAGCTTGGAGAGGTTATGCAAGAATCTATAAAAGCTGCGTATAGTTATATTCGATCAAATTGTTTATTTTTTGGTATAAAGCCCGAAAAATTCCAAAATAATGATATACATTTGCATGTACCTGAGGGTGCTGTACCAAAAGATGGCCCTTCTGCTGGCGGCGCAGTATGTACGTCTATTGTTTCTCTTATGACAAATATACCAGTTAACAAAAATGTTGCTATGACAGGCGAAGTGACATTGCGTGGTAGAGTTTTAGCTATCGGGGGCTTGAGAGAAAAATTGCTTGCAGCGCTCAGAGGATCAATCAAAACTGTGATTATACCAAGTGAAAATGAGAAAGATATGCAAGAGATTCCTGCAAGCATCAAAGAGGGGATCAACGTAGTTTTTGCTAAGAATATTGATGAAGTTATGAAAGTTGCTTTAATGCACCCTACTACTCCAATTGATGGTGATGATAATCAAAATAGTGTGCCTTCCTCTATAGAAAATAAAGATGATACTTTTCCTATGTCGGAAACATTGAAGCATTAGATTAAGAAGATATTATACAATCTCCATTTCTCTTTTATCCGGCAAAAATCCACCAACTTGCGCATTCCATAGGGTCTTATACATTCCGTTTTTATCAAGAAGTTCCTGATGCATGCCATCTTCCACAATCTTGCCTTGATCAAGAACTAAAATACGATCCATATGCAAAAGCGTAGATAGGCGGTGGGCTATTACTATTGTAGTTTTATCTTGCATTAACTCCCATAGAGATTCTTGAATATTACTTTCAGTCACAGAATCAAGTTGTGAAGTTGCTTCATCCAGAATTAATATAGGAGCATTTTTTAAAATAGCTCTTGCGATTGCAATACGCTGCCTCTGTCCTCCTGAAAGTTTTACACCTCTTTCTCCAACAAGTGACTCATAACCTTGGGGTAATTTTGAAATAAACTCATGAGCATGTGCTTTTTTTGCCGCTTCAATTACTTCATCATCGCTAGCATCTGTTTTTCCATAGCGAATATTCTCCATCAAAGTCCTATGAAAAAGCGATGGATCCTGCGGAATCATGCCAATATTTTTGTGTAAAGAATCCTGGGTTACATTGCGAATATCTTGCCCGTCAATTGAAATTTTTCCAGATTGTACGTCATAAAGCCTAAGAATCAGGTTTACAAATGTTGATTTACCAGCACCTGAATAACCAACGAGTCCTACTTTTTGACCAGATTCAATTGTTATGGATTTGTTTTCAAATATTGGTTCTGCATCTTTATAATGAAAATGAACTTTATCAAAACTCATTTTCCCCTTTTTAACGACCAGATCTGCTGCGTTTGGCTGATCTTGGATTTCAGGGATTGAAGTAATTGTTCTCAAAGCCTGAGTAATCTTTCCCCATGATTTAGAGAATTGTGAGAAGTCTTTGGCTATCATCCAAAGAAAATTAGCTATTGCCATATTAATAGTCATAACAAAAGCAAAATCTCCAGCAGTAATTAATTCTTGTTCTCTTCCTTTAACTAAGAAATATAAATTAAGCATTTGCATGATTACAAATGAGAAACCATAGAAAGTGAAAATCCATGTATATACCCACTGAAGTTTTTGCTCTGCTTTAACAGCTTCACTATGAGTGGATTGCAAAGATAATTTCTCCTGGTATTGGCTTGCAAATAACCTTACAGACATGATGTTTGAGAATATATCTACCATTTTACCAGTAATGCTTGAACCAAGCTCTGACCATACACCTGCAAGATGTGTTATCTTTTTTGCAAGAAACAAGGAAGACAAAACAAATAATGCCGACCAAGTTAACATCAACAAGGCAAAGTAAATATTCACTTGCCATAAAAAATAAATCCCAATACCAAGCGCTAATGAGCGGCTTATGAACCTATCAACCGTAATTTGTACAATATCCGGAATATAATTTGTCAAATCATTAACCTTGTTGGCAAGGCTGCCGGAGAAGTTATTTTGGTAATAGCTATTATCCTGATTTAATAACATGGCAAGGCTTGATTCGGCAATATTTTTACGAAGATTGGGCAATCATTTTTATTTCAACGAAGTAGTTGTATAACCTGGCAATACACTCAAGTAAAAGTAATATTAGTACATAGGATATGGCAGGATTTGCTATATCTTGAGAAGATTGTTTGTGGCTGATACGATCTATAATGACTTTTATTAAATATGGACTAAAGGAAACATCAATAGCCCAGACTAATGCTGCTAATAACACTATAATAATGGGAAATGGGAATGGACGTAGCGTTTTCAGGATGAAGGATATGACTTGCTTTGTTGTTATGTCATTCATATTTTTTACTTATTCTATCTCCCAGTTTAATTCAAGTAGATGATAACAATCATATTATAATAGTCCTTTTCATGGAAACCTTTTCTGGTAGATTGCTTTCTAGAAAAACATTGGTCAAGGTGCCAACTGTGGTTTATAATAATATAAATCATGTCACAGTTAATTTGTGCTTATCAGAGCTGGAATAGAAGTATGTTTTATTTTATAAATTTTTTGCCTATTTTACTGTTCCTATTTCTTTTTGTAGGGAGTGGTATATATTTTACTGTTCTTGGCGTGTCAAATGCTTTTTATCAGTTATCTCCACTGGTAGCCATTGCTCCTGCCATAGCTCTGGGCTGGGTTTTATACAAGGGCAATACTGAAGAAAAAATGTATGCCTTTCTAGATGGGGTAAGAGATCGTAATATTATCACTATGTGCATCATTTTTTTACTTGCAGGTGCATTCAGTGAAGTAACTAAAGCAATCGGTAGTGCTGATGCCACAGTTAATTTGGCTCTTTCATTTATACCAACACAATTTTTACTCATAGGATTATTTTTTGTAGCAGCTTTCATCTCCACTGCTATTGGTACATCGATGGGTACCATTGCAACAATTGCTCCTATTGCAGTTGAACTGACACAAGCTGGGATTTCTCCTTCCTTAGGAGTTGCAACTGTTGTAGGAGGAGCAATGTTTGGCGACAATTTATCTATTATCTCTGATACTACAATTGCATCTGTGATGTCTCAAAAGGCTGATATAAAGAAAAAATTAAAACTGAATGCAAAAGTGGCACTAATTGCTTCTATATTCACAATAATTATATTATTTTATAGCTCAAGCAATAGTGCTGCTATTTCAGTTAAGGAGTATTCTTTATTGCTTGTGGCTCCTTACATCATACTTATATTGCTTGCAAACTTTGGAATCAATGTATTTACGGCATTGGTTTTAAGCATAACTTTTGCTGGAATTATTGGATTTATAAATAACAACAATCATGGTTTATTGTTTTTAAGCCAAAACATCACCAAAGGGTTTATGAGTATGCATGAAATTATGCTACTGTCATTGATGGTTGGCGGACTTTCAGGACTAGTAGGTAAAAATTCTAAGGAGCTTGCAGATAAACTTTCATCTTGGGTTATGATACAACGTGGTGGACAAAAAACTGCGCAATTATTTATTGCAAAAATAGTCAGCATATTTGATATTTTACTTGCAAATAACACCATCGCTATAATTTTTAGTGGTGAAATTGCTAGAGATATTGCTAAGAAATATGAAATACCGCCTCACTATAGTGCAGCATGGCTAGGCATATTTTCTTGTGTATTTCAAGGATTAATACCGTATGGCGCTCAATTGCTTTTGGCTAGCACTATTGCTGGAGTTTCACCTTTGGCAGTCATGCCACACGTATACTATTGCTATGTTTTAGGTATTATTGCAGTGTTATATATTGTATTGAACAAAATTGAGAAAAAAGATTGTGCTTAACATACAAGACAACGCTCCGCTCTGTAGAAAATGGATGTTCTTGGCAGTATGTGCCCTTGCTTGCTCTGGGTTACTGTCAATAATTGTTATTTTTTTACGACTGCCTTTTATCTCCTCTCTCATTCCTTCTGCACAATATATTTTTGATAATGCGCTGGTGATACACGTAAACCTGTCAATTTTGGTGTGGATGTGCTCTATAATATCTCTACTTCTTATCATAAACCTACAAAATACCAATAGTTGGTTTAACTTTTCATGGGTTCTATCAACCCTTTCGATGCTGCTGATGTTTATATCCGCATTCGTTCCAAATACTGAAGTTATTAAAAGCAATTATATTCCCGTATTACAAAACAAATTATTCTTATTTGGTCTTGGTTTGTTTACCACCAGTATATTAGTAAATGCAATGCTAGCATACACATCAAAAAAAGAGGTTTCATTTCTCTCTGTTGGGCAAATTGGACTGGTTATTATACTTGTTTCATCATTTCTTTGCTTTGTTTTAGCGTATCAAAATATGCCTCCAGGTCTATATCACTCGGATAAGAATTTGTTTTACGAATATCTCTTTTGGGGAGGCGGACATTTGCTGCAATTTGCTTTTGCTCAAGCAATGTTTTTAGTGTATTTAATGATGCTGAGTTTCAGTGATGTTAGTTTAGCTTCAAACAGTAAAATTACTATTTTACCACTATTTATAAACACAATTTTGGCTATGGGTGCACTGTTTGTATATTTTGTTTATCCAGTTGATAGTGCCAAGTTAATACAGTTTTTTACTTGGCATATGAGGATTGCTGGAGCAGTTTTGCCGTGCTTTTTGATAATATTAGTGTGCTGCAACATCAGAACTTTTATTAATGATAAAAGCAACTATTTATTACATTCATTTTTGTTATTCACTTATGGAGATGTGCTTGGAGTGCTGACTATTGAAGGAAATGTCACGATTCCCGCTCATTATCATGGTTCTGTAGTTGGGATCACTATAGCTTTTATGAATTTCATTTATTGGCTGTTACCTAAATTAAACTTTAAAGAGGTAAAAAACTCTATCGTAAAATTGCAGATTTATGCGTACAGTGTGGGACATTTTCTCCATATTACTGGACTTGTATGGCTTGGTGGATATGGTGCCTTAAGAAAAGTTGCAGATCTGCCAAGTATTTCATCAATGTTAGCACGCACGTGCTTCATTATAGGTGGCGCTATATCAGTTATTGGTGGAATGTTGTTCGTAATAATTGTGCTTTCACATCTGTTAAAAGGCAAAGCGCGTACCAACTGACCCATAGAAACGAAAAACTTACTTGACACCCTTTGCCAGCCCCCTTATCATGAAACTGAAGGTATTCAGTTATCTTCATCTGTGCAGATTAAACAGCAAGAAAACAACGTAGTTGGCGTCTTATTTTTAATTTTTTGCACTATGTGCACCTTATGTCTTCACAATATTTCTAGGTTTTTACCTATATAAGCTGAAACGCGCTTATAAGTCGTTTAAGACAGTATGTACGCCAATTTGCAGGATTAGAGAGTGAACACTAATTACCACGGGGTTTCTTTGCCTTTTTTTCTGCTTAGTAAATTTCTTAAACATTTAAACAAAGGTGAGTTACATTTAAAAGCAGCTAAATTGCAGTGTTTAAGACTTAAAAAACGCCAATACTGAAAATAGACAATGACTAGGGCTTCTTTTGCCTTTTTTTTCATTTGGTAAATTTCTTAATGTTTATAGCTAAAAGAGCCCAAGAGAGGTGTCATTCCAGTGCCCCTGTGATGTCATTCCAGTGCTTGACACTGGAATCCAGTTTTCCATATAATCTCATCGAAAACGTTGTAACCACTTTCTATGCTAGTTTTCTTGTTTACAAGCTAACTTTCCTGGATCCCAGTGTCTGGGCACTGGGATGACACCATTCTTTTTCCTGGATTCCAAACTGGGATGACAGCTAGCCTGACAATCGTCATCCCGCTACTTGTTAGCGGGATCTAGAGATACCGTGACGGTATGACGGTTCGCGGCGGTATAGTAATTCGTCATCCCGCTGCTTATTAGCGGGATCTAGAGATACCGTGACGGTATGACGGTTCGTGGCGGTATAGTAATTCGTCATTCCGCTACCCGTTAGCGCCGCGGCGGTATAGCTATAGAATGACAAAAAAAGGGCACTGTGACGGACTTAAATCACAATTATCAGTTAATGCTAATCGCGGGTATCCGTTCAGCCAATGGCGTCAACTTAAGAGCTTTCATTAGCAAACTCTCCTAAAGACATGATGGCGTTTGGGCTTATCTACCTTGTTGCGGCTATATAATCGCCCTGGTCGGATCTTAACTTTAGCACGTATACTTGCTCTATCAAAAAGGGCTTGAAAGTTTTTTGGCGAACAATTTCCAACAAGCACTTGATAAAGTTTCTGTCTCATCACACCAAATAAAACTGAAAAATTTAAACGATACTCAGCAATTTGATCTGGGTTCCAAGGCCCTTGTGCATCACACATATGAAGCGATAATATATTGCACATGACCAAGTTTGCCCAAAATTCTTGTAATACAGCCTCTAAATTCACCCCAGAAAAATTCTCTAACTCTGCTCCTACTTTGAGTCGTTTATAGCACTCCTCTATGTGCCACCTTAATACATAAGCTTTACTGATATCTTCCAAAGTAAATTTTTCTCGATCAAAAAGTGAAGTCCTCTGTTTCTCCGTTGGCTAATGTCAGCACTATAACTCTTACTTTCTGTCCTTTCATTTTATTTTTTAGCTTTTCATTTTCTAATATAAAATCGAAATCTAATTCGCCAGATGCAATTCGTTCCCATAGCTTGCTATAATTTCTTTTTTGCAAGCGAAAAATAAAATCTACTTCCAAATCATAATGCTGCTGAATGAATTTTACTGAAGGATAACCACGATCATAGATAAATAATAATTTCTTTTGATTTAATGAACGCATTTGAGTGATAACTTCGGGTAATTGCTCTTCCGCCAACGTTTGTTCGCCTATATTCCAAGCCGCAAAGCGAGCACTGCAAATCAGTGAAGTACATAAATCAACAAACAAATTGCAAATGGTGGCATTGTGCCTGTTGTTCCATTTGGTTTAAAACGGCCAAACTCGGATACAATTTCCTCAGAGCTGGGTAATCTCATACCAGAACCATCTGCTGCAATAAGTCTATAGCCTCTCCAGCTCAGGTTCATCTTGATAGGCTGTTTGGATGCTTAGCTCCAATAACTCTTTAAAACCTGTATGATAAATCTTATATCTTGCTTTAGAAAAAGCTTGCTTTGAGGGTGGAACTTTACAAGTTAGTGGATCCATAAGTTCACATTCTATTCCCAAACTTTTTTTAACTAACTTTAAAATCATAGAAAATACTGTCGTAAAAGGGAGTTTTCTTGTTCGCGTGAAACTCAACACAATGGATTCTCTGAAAAGCTTTCGAGTATATTATATTTTTAATTTGTAGAATAAAATTTTTTCCTTTTTGCATGTTTCACCTAAAAAGGACACATTTTAAACTTCTTTGTTGAAATAAAATAGAAACAAAAGTGCTGTTTCCTGCGGCTTCTGGATAATTTAATGGTAAAAAATTTAGAGAGAAATTTTACACACTATCGCTTATATTTTTCCTTAAGTTGACGCCATTGCCTGAACGGATACGTTCTGTCGTATAGCTCTAACTGTTTTTAGGGGATAGAAAGGCTATATGGTTGCTAATATATTTTATTGCAAAATAAGCATTCTACATTATTTGCCAGCAAACAAAACTGCTCAATAGTTAAGTTTTCTGGACGTTCGTTTCCACTCAATTTAGCGTTTTCAAGGACAGTTTCAGCGTGGTTCGTTATATTTTGCAAGCTATTTCTCAGCATCTTTCTTCTTTGAGAAAAAACGACACGTGTTAATCTTGTTAAGGTTTCCAAATTTACTGCAAACTTTGGGGTAGGCAAAGGATTTACTGTAATTACTGAAGAATGTATTTTTGGTCTTGGAAAAAACTCTTTAGGTTCAATATCAAATTCCTTTTTTATATCACATAGCAACTGGCTTAGCACTGATAAGGAACCATAATCTTTAGAATTGGGTCTTGCGGTTACCCCTCCCCTTAAAAGAAAAAAAATGTTAGACGCTACATCGAATTAGAAGAAAAGATGATGACAATCACAAAAATAAAATCTAATGCTAAATAAAATTAAAATTATGTAAGGAAACATTTTTTTTTATCGTTACTTCCTGTGCTCAAATGCAATTTATCTTATCTCTTACTTCGTATGGGCATACTTTCAACCTTACTTATAAATAGAAATATCGTAATCTATTAAGTGCAGTCAAGGATTTAACTTTTACAAAAGTTTCGAAAAATCTCATCATAGGTAATAAAATAATCTCAAAATAGCATCATAGATATTAGATATGTATAAGCTGATGTATCGATTTCACAAATCGACTTTAAAAGATTCTTTGACCTATCAAATAGTCGTCATCATAAGTATACAGCTGTCGTATAGCATCGTCGTAAGACGGTAAATATAAGGTTTCTATTCTAAAACCCATAATAATACCTATTATTAAGTAAACATCTCAGGTATTCATATTTCCTGGACAGTCAAAATAAATCTCTCCTAGTCTTCATCTTCCTTTCAAGTTACTTCTTCACATAATACAAATAAATAAACAAATCAACAAACGCGGCGCGTACTCTCCTAATAAATATTTAACATAACATGCTTGCGAGCATTTTTCATAACACTTATAATCTTCATCAAACTTATTTCTTTCAATAAGTATTTCAATAACATTCAACTTTTCATAAAAATTCTAGGTCTTTCACTAACACCAGCGCGGTAGATAATGATCAAGAGTCTAGACAAATATATAGTTGAATGAGGAGGTACTAAGTATGCACAAAACATCGCGTCCAAATAAATAAATAACAATCATCTTCCTACGTCAGTATGTCTCAATCCAAAATAAATAATTGTATATTTTATACCTAGCACTTCTACAGCCGAAGGGTGATCAAGCCTTTGGTTTGCAGAGTCCTAATTTGTCAAAGCCGAATAAAGTCTTATATCGTTAAAACTAGCACGAAACTAGACGAAAAACGTCTGTAAGGAAAAAATTCTCCTTATTTCATATTCATTTCCTTGTATTTGCAAATTGCATCTCGAGCAAAACCATTGTCTCGTATAACAATACAAAATGTTCGGGTACGCGTGTGTCGTTGACCACGCGATGACACCGTTATAATTCTCTGAATTATTATATTTCGATTTTAACACCGAATATTTACGAAAGAAGTAAGTACCACTTATGCATTTATTAATTACCTATTATTATTTTAAACTATCCTACACACTATATAAAATCTTACAAATAAAGCACGAACGGAACTTATTAGTAGATAGTGGAGCAAGTATTATTTATTATTAAAAAAATTACCAATATTCTCCTAACCTATACGTACAAAATTAAATTATCTACCCAAAAAAAATTACAATTCCTACACATTCTACCTATTTGCCCATTACGAGAGATAAATTGCACTTACTTTAACTATTAGCGACGCATTTTATCAATCAATTTCGTGACCGCCGTGTAGTCGCCGTCGTCGTCAGGACTGGTTTTGGTCATCAGGTCCGGAGGTCTGGAGTCTGCGCCTCTTCTTTACTGCATCTTAATGGGCCGGGAACACCCTGGACTCCTCGAACTGGGCCGGGAATACCCTGGACACCTCCTAGTTGTGGCCGGGATAACCCTGGACGCACGATGATGCTGGGCCGATCAATGAAGCTTGAGATTGTCTTCTGTTCATAAGCGATTCATTTTTGAACTTATTTCTTGATGTTAGTGTTTCATACAGGACGTGGAATTATTTTCTTTTTGTTTTAGTTGAGTCTTGAATCTTGATATTCTTTTGAAAATTAAATTGTGTAGTTTTCTTCTTGATCGGTGCCCAGCCGGTGCACGCACTTAGATTAGGCATGCACCGACTGGCAAGGGTCGCCATGAGATATGTTGTGGCCGTATGGTAATAATTAAATGCGGCAACGGTGAAAGATGTTTATTGAGAGCCGTCTTATGATCTACTCGTAATGCGATCTGCTACCTCTTTTGAAACATTAATGTCAAACTCGTAAAAAATTTTATATTATTTAACCACTTTAAAAATAACACTACCGAGATATTGTAAGGCAAGTTAGCAATAACTTTGACTGGGCGCTCTATCAGCTCTTCTTCTATAACATGCAGTGCATCCGCTTCTATAATTCTATACTTTCCTTGATGCTCATTTAGCAGTTGGTCATGGTGTTTTACTAAATCTCTATCTTTTTCTATAGAAAGTAGAGACTTTGGATTATGCACCAATATTTCTCTTGTTAATGCACCATATCCAGGACCAATTTCAATGACATTAAAATTTTCCAGACTATCAGCTAAAGCGACGATTTTTTTTGTTATCTCACTCGATAAAATAAAATTTTGCCCTAGACTCTTTTTTGGCTTCAGTAAAAATTTTCTCATATTATTTTCATTATACAGTATTTTAAAAATCAGTTGACTAAAATCCATTGATAATTGTATATTATTAATGTGTTTAACGCCGGCTTAGCTCAATTGGTAGAGCAACTGACTTGTAATCAGTAGGTTGTCAGTTCAAGTCCGACAGCCGGCACTCTCGCCCATATAAGTAAAGTTGATGTCCTTTTTAATAGTAGCAAATTGGAAAATGAATGGAATGCGTTCTTCATTTGTTGACTTTATAGGCAAACTTAACAACAAGAGCAACGAAATTACCTCTAAATTAGTAATTTGCCCTCCTTTTACATCATTTCCAAGCAGTATAGAGTTGAACAATAATATTAATATAGGAGCACAGAATTGCCATCATAAAAAGTTCGGTTCTTACACAGGTGAAATTAGCGCAGAAATGTTAAAAGAACTAGGGTGTACTTACGTAATACTTGGGCATTCTGAAAGGGCCAATGAAAAAGATAGTGAAATAAAACTTAAGTCAGAAATAGCAATAGAATCAGGCTTACACCCAATTATCTGTGTAGGTGAAAATTCAGAAGATTATAAGAATGAAAAAACAAAAGAAGTAATAGAATATCAATGCAAAAACCGCTTGCCAACACACGGTGAATATACCGTAGCATATGAGCCAATATGGGCAATAGGTACAGGATGTGTACCAAGCAATGACGCAATTGCTGAGGTGATAGAGGTAATAAAATTGTGTACTGGTAAAAAACACATTATATATGGTGGTTCAGTCAGCTCAGAAAATATAGAAAACTTGCTCAGTATCTCAAATTTATCAGGAGTTTTAATTGGCAGTGCAAGCTTAGATTTCAATCACTTTTATAAAATTATACAACAAGTTGAAAAAAAGTTTTCTCTTATTAATTCTAAAAGTAGATAAAAGGGAATTACTCACTATAGGAATAGGGCTATCACGGGCGTCTCAGCAGATTCCGCTAACGCGTACTCCCTCGTCATAACGTCACGGTATCCGCTAACACGTAGCGAGATGACGGTTGTCAGAGTGACACTGGTTTCCATACAAAAGTGGTGTCATCTAAGTAGCTGACACTGATTTCCATCCAAGACGGTGTCATCCCAGTGCCCTGACTACTTGGATCCAGAAGACTTAATTTCAACCAAGTGGCTGCATAATAAAGGCTGGATTCCAGCGTCACGCGCTGGAATGACATCTTTCTTGGTGGACTCAAATCACAATGTTCGTACGGTTGTGGGCTTATAGCTAAAGTAATCTAGAAAATTAACGATATTTTATTCCCCGGTGAACGCTCTATTCTGTTTTCCAACTCTAGTTCTAAAAGAGCCATTAGAGCTATGTTGGTAGAAAGTCCGCTTGCTAATATAAGTTCATCTATATCAACAGGTACAGAGTTAATATGATCAACTATAACAGATTTTGCCTGCTGTAATTTTTCTTGTTTTTGGTTAACAGAATAGTGCTCAACATCAAATAGGTTTTTTTGCTGCGGAGGTAAACTAAACCTAACACTCTCTATTATGTCATCAGCGGATTCGATAAGCTTAGCACCGTTTTTAATTAAATAATTACTACCACTACAGCGTGAATCTAAAGGGAAACCAGAAACTGCAAACACCTCTCTCCCTTGATTTAAAGCAAAATCTGCTGTTATTAGAGAGCCAGAACGTTTCGATGCTTCAATCACTACAACACCCAGCGATAGACCAGATATAATTCGATTCCTCTGAGGAAAATATTGAGGCTTTGGTTTAGTAGCAAATGGAAGCTCAGTAATTACTAAACCACCATTCCCAGTGATTTTTTTGTATAGATCAAAATTCTCTTTTGGATACACCACATCAATTCCGCTTGCTGTAACAGCAATAGTGGGATGATTTTTGTATATTACACTGTTTGCTGCAGTATCGATTCCTTTTGCAAGTCCAGAAACAATAACAAAACCAGCTTCGCTTAAATCAAGTGCCAACTTATTGGCAAAATTTCTTCCATTCATTGAAGAGTTACGCCCACCGATTATTGCAATTATCTCACGGCTTAATAATGATATATCACCAAGTGCAGTTATTACAGGAGGACAACTAGAGATATTTCTTAAAAGATCAGGGTAATCTGGGTCACATGTGGGTATAATTTTAGCTCCAATTCTTTCTGCATTATTGATTTCTTCTCGTGCATCTTGAATGCCATACACCTTATTATTAGCCACCCTATTGAGATATTTTAACACCTCATCTAGCGATCCATGTGTTCTTAGTATACTAAAAAACTTTATTGGTCCTATAGTTCTAGCCAAGCTTAACCATACTTCTAATTCTTTGTTGTTCAATTTATTTATCTTCATAAAAGGCTTGAATTTCTTATCAATTTAGTGTACCCAAGATAATGCAAATATACAGTATTTTATGACGCATTTTGTTACAGATAAATGCATAAAATGTAAATATACGGACTGTGTGGAAGTATGTCCCGTTGACTGCTTCTATGAAGGTAAAAACATGCTCGTGATTAACCCAGATGAATGTATTGATTGCGGAGTGTGCATACCTGAGTGTCCAGTAGATGCAATTGTAACTGATGATTCCATAAAAGATATTTTAGAACTAGATGAAGAGTTACTGAACAGTGAACAAAAAACTTTCAAGTTATTTTACGATATAAATGTAGAATACTCACAAAAATGGCCAAATATCACAGCTAAGAAGCAACCCCTCTATACCGCAGAAGAGTATAAGGAAAAAAAGGATAAAACAGCTTATTTTGACGAAAATTTAGAATAATACTGCTGAAGAGGAAGAAATTTCTTTTATATCTTATGCTGCTTGTCTTTGGTTATTGAAAATGGTTGCATTATTTAGGTTTTTAATAATATTTAATATTAGATTAATAATAATCTACTTGGAAACAACGAAAGATTATGTTAAATATAGAATTAACGAATTATTATATAACTTTTAGTAGGATGACAGTATTATAAAATTTAGAGGCATCAAAATGGAAGATCACGCTAAAGAGAGTATAAACCCAACAAAGCATAAAGTAGTGTTACCAAATTCAAAAACAATCAATATTGAAGGAACAAACTTCAAGTATGAAATACATTACGATCAATTAGATGATAAAGATCTTCTTAGAATTGAAAAATACGCTAATCATATTTTTCATGCCTACCAAGAGAGATATGGTTTAGATATGAACACAGATCATACTGTTAAAGGCTTTATATATAACAGCTTAACAGATTTGCGTAATGCACATCTAAGGTCTAACATAGCTCATGCAAGCGCATCTTTTCACCACTACCCTCATAAAAGTGGGTCTGTAGCTCATGATTTGACAGAAATGATTTATTTTACTCTAAGTTTGTATAATAAGGAAAAGCACGGTATTCCTCCCAACGAAAACCACTTTATAGGAAATGTAACAAAAGAATTGAAAGCCATTAAATTAGATGATAATCAAGGAGAGTCAAAAAAAGTGGAACCTTCAGGCCCAGAAGAGGAAGGAAAAATCAAGCTAGATGAGGAAAAAAGTAGCCAAGAAGAAATCAGTCCAAAAACAGTGTTGCCAGATTTGAATAACTCGGACAATAATCAAGAAGAGTCAACTACAGAGGAGAAATCTAAAACAATAATTAATCAGGAAAAACAAGAAGAGTCAAAGAAAGTGGAATCTTCAGGCTCAGAAGAAGAAGAAAAAATCAAGCTAGATGAGGAAAAAAGTAGCCAAGAAGAAATCAGTCCAAAAACAGTGTTGCCACATTCAAAAACAATCAATATTGAGGGAACAAACTTTAAGTATGAAATACATTACGACCAACTAGACGAGAAAGATCTCCTTACGATTGAAAAATACGCTAATTATATTTTTCATGCCTACCAAGAGAGATATGGTTTAGATATCGACACAGATCATACTTTTAAAGGCTTTACATATAACAACTTAGCAAATTTGTCTGACGATGATTATGATTCTATTACCGCGGATTATCACAAATACCATTATCACAGTGAGTCTATAGCTAATGATTTGACAACAATGATTTATGTTACTCTAAATTTGTATAATGAGAAAAATTACGGCACTTCTTCCCCAAGAGGCGAATTTATAAAAGATGTAGCAGAAGAATTAAAAAACATTGGATTAGACGATAATCAAGGAGAGTTAAATACAGAAGAGAGACCTAAAACAACAATTAATCAGGAGAAACAGGAAAAAGAATTAAAGGAATCTGATCAACAAGATGTTATAACAACTACTGATCACCCGCTAGATGATTATAATCATGATTATCACTTAATAGGCTAGCAAGTAGCGCTAGCAAAAATTAATCAGGAAAAAGGGTTAGAGAGAGCAAGATGTTATCTGATCACCCGCCAGATGAATTATAGTCGTGAGAACCTGTTTATAATCTTTTGAGGAGTAAAGGCTAGGTATACAGATTCCAAAATGAACGGTTCTCACAACCTTTAGTTTTTATTGCTGAAAATAATCATATTATCAAGTTTTTAACATTATTTAATACTAAGTTAATATTAATTCATTGATAAATTTTTAGCTATAGAAGCAGGTTTTTATTGAAGATAAAAGTATCTTCTATATGCTATATAGCAAAACATAGAATGCTCATGATTCCAACTATAGCAATTTTAAGTGGTGGATTTTCTTGTGAGAGAGAAGTGTCGCTTATGAGCGGAAAAGCAGTAAAGAAGGCGCTTGATAGCCTTTCATATAATGCAATAGAAATAGATGTTGACAGCAACATTGCTGAAAAGCTTAGAAAAATTAATTCGGGCCTTGCTTTTATCGCTCTGCATGGACCTTATGGTGAAGATGGCTGCATTCAAGGTTTATTGGAGATTTTAGGTATAAAATATACACACTCAGGAGTTATGGCTTCTGCTGTTGCTATGAATAAAGTGATGTCAAAGCATATATTTCGGTCCCTTAGTATCGACACTCCAAAAGGTTATGTAATTAGCCGAGAAGATCTACTAAAAAATAATATTAAAATCGATTATCCGTACGTCTTAAAGCCAATTAATGAAGGCTCTAGTATCGGAGTACACATAATTTTCTCGCATGAGGATCATTCAAAACTAAAAAACATGCTCCCAGCGCGTGACCAGGCAGTGTCTAGCTACTTGGATAACAAGAAAGGAGCTACTTGGATGACAAGAGACTTGATGATCGTAGAAGAATACATACCGGGCATAGAGTTACATACTGCTGTATTGCTGGATGAAGCAATTGGCACTATGGAAATACGACCAAAAAATAAATTCTATGATTATGAAGCAAAGTATACAGATGGATCTGCAGAACATATATTTCCTGCTGAAGTTCCTGACAATATATATAAAATGACCTTGGAACACGCATTGAAAGTTCATCAATTTTTAGGATGCAAAACTATTTCCCGCTCAGATTTCCGTTATAATCCCAAAAATAACACTTTAAAAATGCTTGAGATGGTAGCTCAAGAGTTTACGTTGTTGACCCATGGGTTAAGGTGTTTATTGAAGGAAAAGAAGAAATTTTCCTATGCACGTGAGAATGCGTGCGCCGTGAGGGCACTCCGGTACGTGCCCTCACGGCACGTACCGCTGTCGCGGTATGCGCGCAAGCATGTGCACGCATACCGCGACGCGCACGGCGGCCGCGACGCGCCGTCGTTACACGGCGCGTCGCGGCACAATCCCTACGGCATGCACATTGCATTTACAACGTAAACCGTATTAACCATGCGTACCATATGACATTATGCGCTTCCACCGTTGTATCACCGCCTTCAGACCTCCGTGCCACAGTGCCCTACGTACGTAGGCCAGTAGGTAATTACACCGTACCACGTACACCGTACACGTACGTAGGCCAGGCAGGTGAAGTAGGTTGGGCAGTATTGTAAATTGACATACGGTGCCATGCCGTAGGGATGCAAATAAGCATGGCGCGTTGCGGCGCCGTTGGAGATGCGGAATGCAGCCCCGCGGGGCGGGGCCCGCACGCACCGCACGGTGCCGGTGCGGCACCCGAGCGGTGGTGCGAGGGAGCCGCACATCACGTAGCTCATAGGGAGCATTGCTCGTGTGAACACTTTGACTGCCAGTGCCCACATCACTTACATTAAACAAAAAGCTTAGCTGCTTTACATTCAAACCCAAAGGTGAGAAAAGCCTCACTAATGGATACTTTATCAATTCAAGAAGTGCTACTGGAATTAATAATACAGCATTTATAAGCACAAGAAATATGTGATTACTTGGTATTTCTCTTCTAGTACTCAGTAGCAGCCACCCATTAAGGGCAGATATTTTCGATGCACAGTACAAAAATGGTAATTGAATGTAATATATTAAATATATAGAGAAAAATAGAATCTTATCTTTCAACCCTATTGTTGGGTCGTTATATACTTCAGAAAAAATACTATCATCACTGTTTTTATTTTTGAAAGACTGATAGTTGCTTGTAATTTTTTCTGTAAAGATAGAACAGAGCCTATGTATGCCATAGCATGCAACACAGGCAGCAAGAGAAATTGCAAGTGTTCCAAAAGCAGCTAATACCTCACTTGAAGTTTTGGCAAGAAGGAATGCATAAAGCGCATTAATAAAGATCTTAAGCAGAGAATCATGATGAAATAATGTTCCAATAGCAGCACCAATTAATAAAACATACCCACAAACAACCAAAAATCTTTTTAACCTCGGATTCATAACCACCTCTTAATAATCTGTTAATATTATAATCTATTTTAGGAATAAATTGAGAAAAATGCAAGTTTTTATAAAGATCAATTGAAATTTCTGAGCTTCAGTTATATTGTTAATCTATTCAGATAAAAGTTATTGTGTCAAACAAAATAGGTTTTTGGGCTATTTTTGCCTTAGTGATTAGCAGCCAAATTGGCTCTGGAATTTTTATGCTTCCAATCAGCCTTGCTCCATATGGCATGTATAGCCTCATAAGCTGGGTAATATCAGGGCTTGGTGCTATATCTCTTGCTTTGGTTTTTGCTATGCTATGTGCAAAATTCCCAGAAACGGGTGGCCCTCACGTTTATGTAAAACATGCTTTTGGTCCTGCTGCAGCTTTCTTTGTTGGTTGGACATATTGGGTGATTTCATGGGTTAGCACGACAGCAGTAATCGTTGCAAGTATTGGCTATCTTACTTCGCTTTTTCATGGAGATATTCAAAATATACGCTTATTTTTAGAAATACTATTATTTACGATCATTACACTAATAAATTTAAGAGGTGTCACTGCTGCTGGATGTGTTGAGCTTTTATTGATGACTGTCAAAATTACCGCACTGCTTGCTATACCGGTAACAGCGTTGTTTTTCTTTGATAGGAATAATTTTATCATAAGTGAGGAAATATCAAGCCTCACGATGTCTCAAGTCCTTGCTCGCTCTACACTACTCACTCTATGGTGTTTTATTGGACTTGAATCAGCAACAGCACCTGCAGGATCAGTCAACGATCCAGCCAAGACTATACCAAGAGCCATAGTGCTTGGCACAATCTCTGTTGCAGTTATATATTTCATTAATAGCCTTGCAATCATGGGATTGATAAACGGCAATGATCTAGTTAATTCAAAAGCGCCTTATGTTGACGCAATAAAAATTATGTTTCCAGGTAATTGGCATTTGATCATTTCTATTGTTGCTTTTATTGTTTGTGTTGGCAGTTTAAATGCTTGGGTACTAGCTAGTGGACAAGTGGCTCTTGGCCTTGCAGAAGATAAACTAATGCCACAGTTCTTTGCTAAAAGAAATAAGCACGGTTCTCCTTTCTGGGGCATAATAATCAGCTCTGTTGGCACTTCAGTTCTACTAATTCTCACTTCAAGCAACAATTTTGCTAAAGAGATCACATCAATTATCGACTTTTCTGTAGTTTCATTTTTATTTGTTTACCTTGCATGCAGCCTTGCTTTTCTCAAAGTTATTGTGCAAGAAAAGAGTTGTTACAAATTTTCAATTGGCAGTATAGCAACAACCTTTTGCTGCTGGGTAATATTTGAAACTTCTGTGAATACTTTGCTGATCGCAAGCTTATTCACCGCAAGTGGCGTACCTCTTTATTTATTTTGGTATCGCAGAGCTCCTGCACAATAAAATAGAGTTTAAGGCCTTTTATTTAATAACGACTTTTCTTATTGTCCACTTGTTCGACATTACCCTTCTCAAGTTTACTATCTACTTCTTTTGCGTGTTCATCATCTATACTAGTCTCATCTTTTATCTTACTGGAGTGACCTGCTTGCGATTTTTCATATGCTTCCATGTTGTCATATATAGGGTTACTGATGATTTCTATTTTTTCAGGTGTGAAAATCCTTGCTAAAAATCTCCCTATTATTGGTATTGATCTTAAGAAATCTCTTAGCTTTGAAGGTTCTTGTCTTTTATTTAGGAACTGTCGGTCTATTTTAAGGTTTTTTACACCATACTTTTTATCATCAAAATTTATTGCAGGCTTTCTTTTTTTCGAAAGAACATTTTGAGCCTTTAATCCATTGGTTCTTTCAGGCTCTTGAGGTGTAGACATTGCAGGTTTAACCTTAGTTTCATCGTATTCTTTACTCATCTTTCATTTTATTATGTAATATTACTAATATTGCATAATAATAGCTAAATTACAATTAATTGCAAGGTGAAAATATTAAAACAATTGTAAATTTTGTCAGTAAAAATATAATATAACTTTAAAGTTATCTAAAGAGGTTTATCTATATGAGATACAAAATTGCTGTTATTGGAGCAACCGGAAGAGTAGGGCGTGAGGTGTTAAGCACGCTTGCTGAGTTTCAAGATGAGGCGATAGATTCTGTTATTGCACTTGCGTCGAAAAAATCAGAAGGGAAGAAGGTGAGTTTTGGTGACAAAGAGTTAACAGTTTTATGCCTTGAGGATTATGACTTCATTGGAACTAATGTAGCCATTTTCTGTGCCGGATCTCATGTTTCTGAGAAACACGTACCGACTGCAATTAAGGCTGGGTGCATCGTAATAGATAACACTTCCCATTTTAGAATGAAAGAAGGTGTGCCGCTCATTATTCCAGAGATTAATAAAGAAAAAATTATGGAATATAAAAACCACAACATAATATCCAACCCAAACTGTACTACAATACAGATGTTGCTAGTACTACATCTATTACACCAGAAAGCAAAAATAAAGAGAATCGTTGCTTCAACTTATCAATCAACTTCTGGTGCAGGTAAAGCAGCAATGGATGAACTTTATAATCAGACAAAAAAAATCTTCATGAATGAGACTAAAAAGCCTGAGATATTCCCTAAGCAAATAGCGTTTAATTGCATTCCCCATGTAGGAGAATTCACGGAGAATGGTTCTACAGAAGAGGAATGGAAAATGCAAGAGGAGACAAAAAAAATTTTAGAGGAAGATATAAAAGTTACTGCAACTTGTGTAAGGGTACCCGTCTTTATCGGCCACGCTATGGCAGTAAATGTGGAATTTGATCAACATATCACTGAAGAACAAGCTCGTGAAGTGCTAAGTGAAGCCGAAGATAGTGGAGTTTTAGTATACAACAGGCGTGAAGACAGTGAATACATAACTCAAATTGATGTTGTACAGGAGAATGCTGTATATGTATCGCGTATTAGGCGAGACAATACTGTTGAGCACGGATTAAATATGTGGATAGTGGCTGATAACCTGCGCAAAGGTGCAGCACTAAATATAGTGCAGATTCTTGAGATTTTGATAAGAGAGCATTTGTCAATCAAGTGCATATAGAGTGCACGTACGTTGTAATTCGAAGGAAATTTGTATACTACATGGCAGCGCGTAACGTTAGAATCTAAGTCATAAAACTTGCTTGACACCCTTCGCCAGCCCCCGTATCATGAAACTGAAGGTATTCAGTTATCTTCATCTGTGCTGTTGGTGAAATGGAACGCAGCCCATAATGTAAACGTTTTGACACTTCGCTCTGTTCTCTTTGATTTTATGTCTCCGCCGCGTATAATGTGTTTTTTGTAAAATCCTATTTAAATCAGATAATTAAACAAGTTTAACTAGTTCAAAACCCGACTTTAATTCAGACTTTCAGGTTATGGGCCGTCTCATACCTAATAACAACAAAAATGACAACAAATAATCATTTAACTTTGTGTGAAAAACTAAAAGGCCGGGAAAACTACTCCACGTGGAGCTTCTCTGTGAAGGCTTTGTTACAGTTAGAAGATCTCTGGGAATGCATCAATGATGTCAAGCCGGACCCAAAAAAGGACACAAAGGCAAGATCAAAACTCATTTTATTGATTGACCCCACTCTTTACGTGCATATTAGAGAGGCCGATACGGCCAAACAAGTATGGGACAACTTGTCACGGGCATTTGAAGATTCGGGTTTAACTAGGAAAGTAGGACTCCTGAAAGACCTTATTAATACAACTTTAGAAAATAGTTTAAACGTGGAAGACTATGTAAATAAGATCATGACCTCTGCTCATAAATTGAGAAATATTGGTTTTCAAGTTAATGATGAATGGCTCGGGACATTGATGTTGGCAGGGTTACCCGATGTATATAAACCTATGATAATGGGTATTGAAAGTTCCCGTGTAACAATTAGTGCAGATTTGATCAAAACTAAACTTTTACAGGAAATTAAATCATCTGACACTACCGCATTTTACACAAACAGCAAAAGTAGCCCTCCGAAGCACCAACAGCAGTCAAAGCCGAAGGGACCTAGGTGTTTCCGGTGTAATAAGCATGGCCATCTGAGCAGAAACTGTTGGTTTAAGAAGAATAACTCTAATAATCATGATTCTAATAATGGATTTATCGCTGCTTTTTCAGCAACAACCCTAAATGATTCGCAGAGCTGGTACGTGGACTCTGGCGCCTCAATGCACATGACAATGCACCGAAGCTGGCTAGAAGATGAGATGCCTCCACCTGTTAAAAGTATAAGGATAGCTGACAATAAAGCATTGTCCGTAGAAAGCTGTGGCAACATCACAATCCCAGTATTCGATGCTGAAGGCCACTCGAGGAACATTCAGGTTAGAAACGTTATTTATGTACCAGAGCTCAAAACTAATTTAATATCAGTCAGTAAAACTATAAAAAATGGATGTAAAGTGGAGTTTGACGCATATGGTTGCAAAATATTAAACACAAAAGGTCAAAAGGTAGCAAACGCCACTTTAACAAATGACATGTATAGACTTAATACTGCTTACAAGGAAGGTCATGCCATGCCGGCTCTTGCAGAAAGTGATACCTATCTGTGGCACCAGCGTATGGGCCACCTAAACTTTACTGACATAAACAAAATACCTAACTGTACTACTGGTGTAAAATTGTCTCCGATAAAAGAAGATATAACTTGTATAAGTTGTTTAGAAGGGAAGCAGAGTAGGCAACCTTTTCCAAGTGAGGGCTCCCGGGCAACTGAGTTGCTAGAGCTCATCCATTCCGATGTATGTGGACCGATGCAAACAGCAACACTTGGAGGTGCGAGGTACTTTGTCACTTTTATAGATGATTTTTCACGTAAAGTATTTGTATATGTAATTAAAAGTAAAGCCGAAGTATTTGAAAAGTTTATTGAATTTAAGAACATGGTAGAAAATCAATTAGAAGGTAAAAGGATTAAAAAATTTAGGAGCGACAATGGCCTTGAATATAAAAATAACAATTTTGAAAATTATCTTAAAAAATATGGTATTTTGCACCAAACTAGCAACCCATACACTCCTCAACAGAATGGTTTGAGCGAAAGAATGAATAGAACTATTATTGAACGCGCCAAATGTATGATATTTAATGCTGAATTACAGAAAAACTATTGGGGTGAAGCTGTGGTTACAGCAGCACACATCATCAACCGCTCGCCAACCAGATCGCTCTCTTACATCACGCCTGAGGAGGTGTGGACTGGCAAGCAGCCAGATTTAAGTCACATGAGGATTTTTGGGTGCAAGGCCATGGTGCACATACCAAAAGAACGTCGCCAAAAGCTTGATGCTAAATCACGTGAGTTAATTTTTGTTGGATACAGCAACTGTGTAAAGGGCTACCGTTTTATAGACCCCCAGAGCAAACAGGCAATAACTAGTAGAGATGTTGTATTCCTGGAGTCCACTGTAAAAGGAAATAAAATTAATAATAAAGTAAATGATTTAGCAATAGAAAACAATACATTACAAAATAAAAATGTTAATTTATCAAAGGAAAAATTAAATAAAAAGCAAGATACATCAAACTCACCATCAGATACTATTTATGTACCATTATTTGACGAAGATACAGAAGAAGAGAGAAGTCAGCCTGATGATAAAATTGATGAGTCAACGTCCTCACACCAAGATTCAAGTCAATCATCAGACTATACTAATCCTGATGATGAAACGTACATACCTGAAGAAAGTTTCAACACTCCTATACATGTGAACATTCGGTCTCGGCGAAATGTGGTACACAAGGAAGACACTATATCACCTCCTCCTTCTTCTTATATATGCATGAACAGTGAATCAGCAATGAGCATTTTAGACAGTGACCCACAATCCCTCACCGAAGCTCTACAAAGCAGTAATGCAGCGTTGTGGAAAGTAGCGATGAATGAAGAATATCAGTCATTGTTGAATAACAACACATGGATTCTTGTAGATTTACCTAAAAATAAAAAGGCTATACCTTGTAAATGGGTATTCAAGACCAAAACTGATGAGGAGGGCAAGGTATTCAGGTACAAAGCTAGACTTGTTGTGAAAGGCTACTGTCAAAAGAAAGGCATAGACTACCATGAAATCTATGCTCCAGTGGTACGCTACTCTTCAATGAGGTATGTCATTGGCTTGGCAGCTAAATATAGTTTAAAAATTTACCAAATGGACGCTGTCACTGCCTTTCTACAAGGGGACATAGAAGAAGAAATATACATGTCACAACCGCCATGTTTTGTGGAAGGCGACAAAGTCTGTTTATTACAGAAGTCAATATATGGCTTAAAGCAGGCGAGTAGACAATGGAATAAAAAATTAAATACAGCTCTCCTTGAAATAGGTATGTTTCGCTCTAAAGTTGATCCTTGTATATACTATAGAATAATTGATAAAGAAGATATGTTATTTATAACCGTTTATGTTGATGATTTACTTTATATATTTAACAAAGAAGATACAGCCTCTATGATAAAGAAAAAATTAAATGAAAAATTTCATATGAAGGACTTGGGCGTAGCGAAACGGTGCATCGGCTTCAGAATAAATCAAAACAATATTCAAAATGAAATATCATTGGATCAATCTCTATACATAGAAAGAATACTTAGTCGATTTAATATGAGTGATTGTAAATCTGCATACACACCTTGCGATGCCAATGTGCAACTAAAGAAAGCTGATAGTAATGAAGAAATATTAAGGAATATTCCATATCAAGAAGTGATTGGATGTCTGTTGTATCTATCACAAGGAACCAGACCTGACATTGCTTATACAGTCAATATGTTAAGTAGATACAATAATAGCCCAACATCTCAACACTGGATTGCAGTCAAAAGAGTACTTAGATATTTAAAAGGAACTTTGAATACCAAACTTACCTTCAAGAAAAATGATTGCAACATTGTGGGCTACTGCGACGCAGACTGGGCTACTGATGTAGAAGACAGGAGATCATGTTCTGGATATGTATTTTTGTTTCAGGGTGCTGCAATAAGTTGGTGCTCTAAAAAACAGCCAACTATTGCTTTATCTAGTACAGAAGCTGAGTACATGTCATTAGCCACTGCTATACAGGAAGCTATTTGGTTAAAGCAGCTGGAAACAGATTTTTGGCCTCATCT
Organism: Maniola hyperantus; assembly: GCF_902806685.2. Taxonomy (NCBI): domain Eukaryota; kingdom Metazoa; phylum Arthropoda; class Insecta; order Lepidoptera; family Nymphalidae; genus Maniola; species Maniola hyperantus. The sequence continues at coordinate 63,053 of NW_027189027.1, read as the reverse complement.
TTCAGGTACACCTATCTCTGTTTACTGTGACAATCAAAGTGCCATTAGTATTTCAGGGAATGACGCATACCATACAAGAAGCAAGCACATTGATGTCCGCTACCACTTCATAAGAGAGAGGGTGACAAGCAAGCAGGTTTCCGTACTTTACAAGAGCACACAGGACATGGTGGCTGATGTTCTCACAAAGGGTCTGCACCGGCCTAAGCACCTACAATTCACCAAGGCAATGGGTCTGCGTTCAGAGGAGGGTGTTGGTGAAATGGAACGCAGCCCATAATGTAAACGTTTTGACACTTCGCTCTGTTCTCTTTGATTTTATGTCTCCGCCGCGTATAATGTGTTTTTTGTAAAATCCTATTTAAATCAGATAATTAAACAAGTTTAACTAGTTCAAAACCCGACTTTAATTCAGACTTTCATGTGCAGATTAAACAGCAAGAAAACAACGTAGTTGGCGTCTTATTTTTAATTTTTTGCACTATGTGCACCTTATGTCTTCACAACATTTCTAGGTTTTTACCTATATAAGCTGAAACGCGCTTATAAGTCGTTTAAGACAGTATAGTACGCCAATTTGCAGGATTAGAGAGTGACAACTAGCTAACACGGGATTTCTTTTGCCTTTTTTTCTGCTTAGTAAATTTCTTAAACATTTAAGCTAAGGTGAGTTGCAATTAAAAGCAGCTAAATTGCAGTGTTTAAGACTTAAAAAACGCCAATACTGAAAATAGACAATGACTAGGGTTTCTTTTGCCTTTTTTTTCGTTTGGTAAATTTCTTAAATATTTGTGGCTAAACGACAACCTGTAACTCTACCGAGGCCTACCTAATGAATTTACCCTACCTCATATACTGTACAGTTAGTACAAGATTGAACAATGCATTTATCGTTTATCGTTTCGTTTACTCCTCACGGTCAATGTTTACGTATTGTCCGGCAGTATGAGTTGGCCATAACAGTCAGTATTGGACTCATCGAGTAAAAGAAATAGTAAACGTGATGGTCCAACTCTCGCCACAATTTGTCTCTCTTACACGTTCGCAAAAAAGGGGGACAGATATACGCTGCCATTTTGTTGAGTTTGGCATTTATTATTTCGTTTATTGACGTTTTTGACAGATTGACAATGACAGATTGACAGCGTGACAATGACAAACAAGTGACAGTCCACCACTTAGTCTATGGTGTGTGTGTCTATGGTAATTTGTCTAAGATCACTAAAAACCTCAAGAAACTTGTGTCCAGAGCCAAATTTTCATCAGATTAAAAAAAAAGTTACCGCTTTCTAGTCTGTTACTCTGTCATTGTCAGTAAAAAAATAAATCAAAACAAACCAACGAAACCAACATAACCTTTTATCATAACTGAAACTGAGAGTTGAGACTGAAACAAACGGAACAATCGCTTTAGTTTTAACTAGAAAACTGAAGTTTTACTGATTATTAGGTATATATTATTGTACGTAATACAACTTTGTAGAAACAACTTCGACAAGGAAGCTGACAGAAAAATAAGCTGGGCTGGGCAGCATTTGGAAAATTGCGTCAAGTCTTCAATTCGTCGATACCCCAAAGCCTAAAGACGAAAGTCTTTAATGAATGTGTCCTACCTGTGATGACGTATGGTGCTGAAACGTGGACACTGACAGTTGGCCTTGTCCACAAGTTCAAAGTCGCTTAGCGGGCTATGTTGGGTAACTCTGAGGGACAAAATCCGTAACAACGAAATCCGTTGGATGACCAGAGTGACTGACATAGCCCAACGAATTAGAAATCTGTACTGGCAGTGGGCAGGCCACGTCTGCCGCAGAACCGATGGGGCAGACGTGTTCTGAAGTGGAGACCGCGTATCAGCAAGCGCAGTGTGGGACGACCTCCAACCCGCTGGACTGACGACCTTAAGTAAGTTTACTCTCTCTCTTCGGATCACGCTCACATAATGTACTAATTACTAGGTAATACAAATCTCTTGATCTGAATTTGGACACATAGACAAGTGGCCAGGTTTGAAGAGTATAGTTAAATCATAACATAACTTCATATGTACCTACCTACTTAAATAATTACTGTCTACTAGGTACCTAGCATTAAATGAGTTCAAAAAGGGCTGAGCCATCATTAATAATTATATTTGTTAGAACAGTTTTGACTACTGACCGCTTGATAAATGACAACACATTTTAGACATAATCTTGTGGTACACTGAAGTTAAAGTTGCAATAAAACATCTAGGTAATCTATTACAGAAAGGCAACTCTTTAATAATCAATTCAGTTTTCTTTGTTTAAGACATGTAATTAAGTTCGGGACCTTGAGTTTGAGCTGTATTTTAGTGTATGTATAAAGGTTATCTGTCTATCTATCTGCTGGCTTTTTACAGCTCATCCGTTCAACCAATTTTGACAAAAGGTACAAAGATCTTTCATCCTGGGGATGGATATAGCCTATTTTTAAATAAACTAGGCTCTGAAAATCGAACAGTTCCCACAAGATAAATGAAGTTGCGAGTATAAATTATTTAGTGTGGAGCTTTGTTACATGCTGGAGAAGGAGATAGGCTACTTTTACCCTTTAAATCAGCGCGGATAAAGTCACGGGCATCATCTACTTATTAATTAATATTATAAATAAAACTTAGACCTCATTAAGATAGATAGTAAAATAAGAAGAATAGTTCTTGTCTAATTAGCAATTTAAAAAATTAAAGATCAATAATTTCTATTTTTTCAGTGATAACTGTGGACCAGTTAGTTACGTTATGTTAACAGCCTGTGAATGACCACACCACCTGCCTAATCCACTTTGTTAGAAGAATGCAAGTTGATTTTGCTGCATCAAGACTACACTCTACAGAATCCTCATAAGTCATCTAAGTGCAGTAACACTGCGCAACAAACTACAGTTTTATAACAATATAAAAATTTAATAGTAAATAAAATGTTTTTTGTCTCTGCTTTTCTATTATGAACATAGTGTTTTTATAGCTAGTCATGCCATAAGATTCTTTTATAGGCATTTTAATTCATACCTACATACAACGGGCTAGCTTTTGAGACTTGCCGCCTTGATGGAGAAAAGAAGAGGAGATAGGGACGTTCCGGAGTCTCTGGATTCATCCATACAAAACGTGAGTGAGTCTCTGGCTGAAGGAGTGAAGGGGTTGACTTACCCCGCCGCCCCCTACCGAGGCTGTTTTAAGTCAATGACAATTTTATCAAAATCAAAAATCATTTAAAAAAGTATACATCCCCGGCGGAAAATCACTCCTTCCAAGGGAATGATTTCCCTCCCCTCCCTTTTACCTCAGCTACCCCCATCAAGGCTGCACGTTTCAAAATGTTCATACAAATAAACAAAATTGAAAATTGCCTGTTACGTTCTCAATAAGCTCATAATTAAAAAAATTGTGAGCTAATCTTTGAAGTGTTGAACCGATTTTGATGAGACTTGGTGCACAAACAGTTGGGGACAGTGTGGCTAATTCTGTTAGACGAGGTCTAAATGTATTGCTATCCTTTTCTGCAGTGCAGGGAGCTTATGAAAGGAACAGCAATACACATAAACCTGTCATTTTAATTTAGTTTTGATCATAGATTCCCGGAAATATCCAGGCAGGCAAATTCCAGAATACTTTTTAACTATTATTAGTATCATCTGAAAACTTACTTTTTTTAGGATGAAATAAAACAAATTAAATTCTTTTGTTTAAATTTAAATTAGATACTATAAGTAGGTAGGTATGCGTATAAGTATTTTACATCAGCTGTAAAATTCATAAGGTGTATTTAAGTAGGTACATCATAAACAGTTCAAATTATATAGGTATTCTACAAGTCTGATGACCCCCAGGTTAGTTGCAGTCTTGACTCTTGAATTAAGTTAGGTTCTAGTGGCCCTAGCTTAGGTAGCTGGAAGATAGGCAACATAATCTGGTAAGTATAGGTTAGGTACCATAGATGATCTGCAACCTGAAAATAATAATTTATTTTAGAAAAATACTTAATATAATAAGCTAGCTAAATTTGGTAGGTAGGTCCATTTCATACAAAATTTTACTAACTTATACCCTTCTATACTAGATTGTGCCCGCGATTTTGTCCGCGAGGACTACACAAATTTCAATTAGATAGATCAGTCAGTCAGCTTTTCCTTTTTTATATATAGATAAATTAAGTACCTACTTTCTTGTTTGTGAATGGATGCAAGTAATGGTAGGTAGTAGGTAGGTATTTTCTGTTATTGTATGTATGTTTCTTAATATACCTGGTAGGTAGGTACCTACCTAGGTTTCTATTCTGGTGAAAAAATGGGTTGATTTTATCAGATGTAGGTACCAACTTATATGTATAATTGAATCATAAATTAATGTAAGTAGGCACCTACTTAGTAGGAAATTTGAGCCACACGTTTGATGTACCTACCCATAAGGCTTAGAATAATATTATGTAGGTATTAGGTACCTAGGTATAGGTAGGTAATAAATTGTGCATATCTTACCTTTGCCTCAATGATCAAGGTGTGACATACTCTTTGTGATCGATCTTACAACGCTACAAGTAAATGCATTCTGCGAGCTATATGTATGGATGGCTATCGCTGCACAAAATGATTCATCCGAGATGCACTATTATCATTATCTATCATTTTAGCCTGTGGATGTCTGTCTTCTACATCCAGTCATCGCTGCACAAAATGATTCATCCGAGATGCACTATTATCATTATCTATCATTTTAGCCTGTGGATGTCTGTCTTCTACATCCAATCATCGCTGCACAAAATGATTCATCCGAGATGCACTATTATCATTATCTATCATTTTAGCCTGTGGATGTCTGTCTTCTACATCCAGTCATCGCTGCACAAAATGATTCATCCGAGATGCACTATTATCATTATCTATCATTTTAGCCTGTGGATGTCTGTCTTCTACATCCAGTCATCGCTGCACAAAATGATTCATCCGAGATGCACTATTATCATTATCTATCATTTTAGCCTGTGGATGTCTGTCTTCTACATCCAGTCATCGCTGCACAAAATGATTCATCCGAGATGCACTATTATCATTATCTATCATTTTAGCCTGTGGATGTCTGTCTTCTACATCCAGTCATCGCTGCACAAAATGATTCATCCGAGATGCACTATTATCATTATCTATCATTTTAGCCTGTGGATGTCTGTCTTCTACATCCAGTCATCGCTGCACAAAATGATTCATCCGAGATGCACTATTATCATTATCTATCATTTTAGCCTGTGGATGTCTGTCTTCTACATCCAGTCATCGCTGCACAAAATGATTCATCCGAGATGCACTATTATCATTATCTATCATTTTAGCCTGTGGATGTCTGTCTTCTACATCCAGTCTTGAGGCATCCTCATTCAGCCACTTCACGTTAGGTACCTACTCTATAATATGAACGGTCCATCGGTCGGTACCCCACTAGGTACTTGTAGGTATGCTGTGGTACCAAATCTCAACTCAGTAGGAACGCAGGCATGGATTGTTCACTGCCACTTCAACTTGCTGGGTGGTTTCGACTATGTGAGAACCTGTTTCTTTGACGGATGCTCAACCAAGTACGACAGGCATGGATTGTTCACTGCCACTTCAACTTGCTGGGGGGTTTCGACTATGTGAGAACCTGTTTCTTTGACGGATGCTCAACCCAGTACGACAGGCATGGATTGTTCACTGCCACTTCAACTTGTTGGGGGGTTTCGACTATTTGAGAACCTGTTTCTTTGACGGATGCTCAACCCAGTACGACAGGCATGGATTGTTCACTGCCACTTCAACTTGTTGGGGGGTTTCGACTATGTGAGAACCTGTTTCTTTGACGGATGCTCAACCCAGTACGACAGGCATGGATTGTTCACTGCCACTTCAACTTGCTGGGGGGTTTCGACTATGTGAGAACCTGTTTCTTTGACGGATGCTCAACCCAGTACGACAGGCAAGGATTGTTCACTGCCACTTCAACTTACGGGGGGGTTTGGGCTATGTGAGAACCTGTTTCTTTGACGGATGCTCAACCCAGTACGACATGCATGGATTGTTCACTGTCACTTCAACTTGCTGGAGGGTTTGGGCTATGTGAGAACCTGTTTCTTTGACCGATACACTGCGCACATCACAAATTACGCCGCTGAACCAAATTTAAGTTACACAATCACGACGGTTAGCTTTGACTACCTTCCCAAACATTCTCCTTGCCTCCGTGGGCAAATTAAGGCACTTCACTTATTAAATTTCATCATTTTGTTTAATTATCAATAAGCTTTCACGCTTCTCTCACCGAGTATTTTTTGGTGAGTTACAATTCGACTATCGACTCGTATCCATAAGCGAAAATGACGTCATTTACTAGTTTTAGGACGTCAAACTTAGGACTCGTACTGCCAAATTACTCGATATTGGTATTGGTGTAGGTAAACGCAAACCATTCTCGATGGTGACGTAGTTATGTGGTAATTGGTATCGTAAAGTTGAAAGCTATACTCGCAAACACTCGATCATCTTTAGTTCGCAATATTTCCGCTGTGTCGCTGCCTGTAGATGTATGGAAACAGTCGATTTCGACTTTGGTATTTTTAAAACTATGAAATCTTATACTAACTGTACTGATCTACCTAAAGAATACGCTTCCTATTTCATAAGAAAAGTATCCTTGTACTTAAAGTGGTCCCATTCTCAAATTTTCTTACTTGAGTATAAATCTTATGTGTCGTCCAGCACATAAGTTTAATTAGATAGATTATATTATCTATTTTTATAACGTCGGTTGAGTTATTACTCAATCCACAATCCGGACGTTATTACGTAACCATTTGCGAGCACACACACCGTTCCGACCGATGGGGTCGAAGCGATGCCGCACGCGCTTTCCAACGAAATATTGATATTTGGATAATATTTATAATTGCACCATCTATTTAAACTGGCTTGTAAGTAATAAGAGCTATGCTCTCAAGTTATAATATTCCAAACTTGGTTTACAATAGAGCCATGCTCCCATGTTTCCACCTACCATAGTGGTGTTCTAATAGACAGCACGTACGATCATGTGCATGCCTGCCCGCTCTTGCGTTCATTTTATAGCACCCTGCTTTGAGACTTTGTATTTACATAAGTGTATAACCTCTGGCTATGCCAGTAAATCCCTGTATTTTACCCCTTTTTTCCACTTAGTGGTAGCATTCAATGTATGGCGCAGCGGACCCAACACGCGCAACACTGATTCGGCATTAGGACATTGACCGCTTGGTCGTTCCTTTCTTCCAATTATTCTCCTTTAGTGAAACAGCGATAGACATAGTGCAAGGTGTCACCGACAAGCACGTCTACCGTCTTAGACAACCTCACCTCCATATCATTCAACTAGTTGCACCTTAGGGAAAAAATAGCGATAGACATAGTGCAAAGTGCCACCGACAAGCACGTCTACCGTCTTAGACAACCTCACCTCCATATCATTCAACTATTTTATAATTCCACAGGCCTGTTTAAATGAAGACTATGTCCTCTATAAGAACACTTAATGCAAGCACCCATTTCCACAAATATTTCCACCACACGAGCGCTAGACTGCACGCACCTTAGTGCGCGCATGTCCCGCCTCGCCTCTACTCATTATAGTTTCACAGACCTGTTTAATTGAAGACTATGTCTTCCTCCATAAGAGCACTTAATGCAAGCACCCATTTCCACAAATATTTCCACCACACGAGCGCTAGGCTGCACGCACCTTAGTGCGCGCATGTCCCGCCTCGCCTCTACTCATTATAGTTTCACAGACCTGTTCAATTGAAGACTATGTCTTCCTCCATAAGAGCACTTAATGCAAGCACCCATTTCCACAAATATTTCCACCACACGAGCGCTAGGCTGCACGCACCTTAGTGCGCGCATGTCCCGCCTCGCCTCTACTCATTATAGGTGTCTACCACTATGGTCCTCGTCAGCGTGTTAGAGTCTACGAACGTTAAGTGCTCGCACTTCCATTACACTCACACACAAGAAGCCATATGGTCGACCACCAGTTAATTGCTCAGCCCTCGCGGACCACCCCTTGCAATGATAAGGGAATTTGTTCTTTCACATAAGTGTTCGAACTGTGGCCCAACGCAGTAGAGAAAACTAATGTCAAGTGTTTGATTTTGATTCTAACTCCCGCGACCGTCTGGTCCGCAGGCTCCAACCGACTAGAGACAGTTTTCCTCGATAGACTACATTGACTGGCGGCCGTATGAAAACCTAAATAAAAACCGAATTTCTCATGCACCGACTAGACTGACTGACTTACATTGATAAAAAAAAAAATTATATACATAATTTTTTTTTTTTTTTTTTTTTTTTTTTTTTTTTTTTTTTTTTTTTTTTTTTTTTTTTTTTTTTTTTTTTTTTTTTAAGGTCCCTATGTTGTATGTAGGCTATGTTCGTTACAAACCGTCATCCCGCTGCTTGTTAGCGGAATCTATGCCGAGATACCACGAATGAATCGCGGTATGACGGTTCGCGGCGGCATGACGATAAGCTCGTCATCCCGCTACTTGTTAGCGGGATCTAGAGATACCGTGACGGTATGACGTAGGACTGCTGTGATACCATTATAGAGTGAACTAGTGTCAGCTACTTGGATGACAGGAGAATGATGTCATACAAGTAGCTTGACGCTCGCATCCAGTTTTCTTTATAATTTCCTTTGTGAAAGAACAAAAGTGCTTATTTGTAACCATAGCTGGCTTACCAAATGCTGGGAAGTCTACATTAATTAACAGCATCATAGGCAAGAAGATTGCAATTGTCACCCCTAAAGTGCAAACAACAAGGACGCAAATAAGGGGTATTGCAACATGCAACAACACACAAATTGTCTTTACTGACTCCCCAGGAATTTTCTCAGCAGAAACAAAACTTGAAAAAGCTTTAGTCAAGTCTGCATGGTCAGCAATCAAGGGTGATGACATCACTTTGTTGCTTGTTGATGTAAGCAATTATTTGAAAAATATAGAAAGAATTAAGACTATATTTGCACGACTGCAGCGCACAAAAGGCAGATGCATTTTGGTTATCAATAAAACTGATTTGGTAAAAAGGCCTGAATTAAAGATGGCGCATGAGCATCTGAATTTGCTTTATAAATTTGAAAAGGTTTTTACAATATCCGCATTAAAGAATGATGGACTTTCTGATTTGGTGAATTACTTATCTGAAGTTGCACCGGTGAGCCCTTGGTTTTATGAAGAAGATCAAATAACCGATTCCTCGACAAATTTTTTATCAGCAGAAATTACGAGAGAAAAATTATTCTTGAACTTGCGTGAAGAATTGCCATACTCTACAGCTGTTATAACTGAACAATTTGAGGAAAAAAAAGATAAGAGTTTAGTCATAAAACAGATCATATTCGTGTTGAAAGATAGTCATAAAAAAATAGTGCTAGGAAAAGATGGCAGTAATATTAAAAAAATTAATATCGAAGCGCGTGCTGAACTAGAAAAATTATTTGAGTGCAAGGTACACCTCTTTTTATTTGTGAAAGTGCGACCTTGGATTGACCGTCCTGAGGAGTATATAGGCAATGCTTAATTCTTTATTGGTATTTGATATTGAAACTATACCAGATGTAAATTCCTGCAAAAAATTACTCAATATTAGTGATGATAGTAGTGTAGAAGAGAAGAGGGATGCATTAACAAAATATCATCTTGAAATAACAAACGGGCAAAACTCTTTTTTGCGTCAGCCCTTCCACCAAATTGTAGTTATTAGTTTTTTACTTTGCAATATAAGCTACCAGAGCGGTTATGAGGTGTTCACACTGCAAGAAATAAGATCTGGAGGTACACTAAATTCCAGTGAAAAGGAGCTAGTGAAAGGATTTTTTAACTACATATCAGAGAAAAAGCCAAGATTAGTTTCGTTCAACGGACGCACTTTTGATATACCGGTACTGAAGTATCGTGCTATGGTCCATGGCATTCAAGCAGAATATTTTCATAAAGCTGGCGATAAGTGGAATAGTTACAATCAGAGATATAGCAGTGATTGGCATTGTGATTTGCTTGAAACCCTCTCTGATTTTGGAGCTTCTGCGAGAGTAAAAATGAACGAAGTGTGCAGCATTTAATCTTCCTGGTAAGATTGGAGTTGATGGGTCACAAGTTATGGGCTTATACGATAGCGGCAAGATGCAAGAGATTCGAGATTATTGCGAAACAGATGTAATTAACACTTATTTAATTTACTTAAGGTTCATGCATCATCAGGGAAGGATTACTACTGAAAGCTACAACAAAAGTGTGGAAGAGCTGCTTTTAGAGTGCGAAAAAAAAAACATCTAAAAAAATTTAAAGAAGAGTGTATCTGTTCAGAGGAGTGGCTAATGTGCAAATATTGAAGCAAAGTGCGTGACACACAGCTGTACGAACATTTGTTTGCAAAGGTAATTTGCACAACAAATGGTGTCATTCCAGTGCTTGACACTGGAATCCAGATACGATTTCATCATATAAATCTTTCCATTCTTGATTTGTTTTTTCAATTAAGTTTATTTTCCATTTTCTCTGCCAGCTTTTTAGAAGCTTTTCTTTACTAATTGCTAAATTTATGTCTTGAAACTCCTCAAAGTAGACTAATTTACTAACATTGTACTTTGACGTGAAACCGGAAATGGCTTTGCTTTTATGCTCCCAAATTCGTTTGATTAAATTTGATGTTATACCCATATACAGGGTTCCATTTCGTTCACTTGCAAGTATATAAACATAATAATTTTTCATATATAGTAACCTGGATCCCAGTGTCTGGGCACTGGGATGACACCATTTATTGTAAGGACTTACCTCACATTTACTCTATGATTATCTTTTAAGATCACCTTGTCTACCTATTTTGCCACTCTGCTGAACGGATACAGAAGAGTGGCAAATAACTTGTAGTGGAAAGTTTTGTATTGAATTTAAATGAACAGATATTATGGAGCAATCTAACAATTGCTCCATAACAGTAGCTATCCACCTATTGCTGGGAAACTTTCATGTGCTATCTGCTCAACTTCTACTTGTTCAACCTGAGAAGAACTTTTTAATTTATTATCTTGATATTCCTTTTTTACTTTCTCAAAAAAATTTGATTCGCCAAAAATATAATTTTGGAAATTGGCAAAATAATGTTGAGCATTACCTCCAAGCACACAGCTAATTCGACTTAATGCTCTAGCAGGATAGTAAAAGAGAGATACGTTATTATTTGACTTGACTAAATGAATATCAACGTAGATTATCAGAGAACAAAAAACCTTTACATAATCAAACACGTGAAAAGCAAGTAAGATTAAGTATCAAAAAATTTATTGATAGCTATGCCAAAGGGTTTATAAGCCAAGAAGAATTTGAATCAAGAATCACAACAATGAAACAACATTTGAAAGAAATTGAAGAAGAGAAAGAAAGAACACTCGATCAAAAGAAGTTACAACAAGAATTGAGCCTTGTTACAGATAGCTTGAAAAACTTTTCCTCAAGTGTTGAATCAAAACTTGATCTGGTAGATTGGCAGACTAAACAAAATATTATTAGAATGTTAATTCATCAAATTGAAATCAACCACAACCACTTATACATAGTATTTCGCATAAAAAGTCTTGCAAATTTTGATCAAAATAGCCATAATAGAATTATGCAATGTTGTACTAGCAGTCAAAGCAACAAGGACAACATTGCAAATTTAGAGTTCAAAAGGGTAATTCCTCGAGAACTACTGCGTCAGAAAGCTGGCGCTGAATTTGTATATAATGTTGATCTTGGAGGTTTTTATGAATAATAGTGAGAGAAAAGAGAAATTAGAAACTCGTATTCTATCAAGTAGAGGTAGGTCTTTACTTGACCATGAGCTACTGGAACGTAATCTATCCGCGTGTACAGAAGGAAGAGAAGTCGCCAAAAGGCTAATGGAGCTTTTTAGTAGTTTAGGAAGGGTAATTAATGCTGATTTTCATGAGCTAAAAAATGTTACAGGAATGAACGATGGAGCAATAGCAAGTATCTTTTGTCTGAAAGAGATTTTCGATAGGATATTGAAAGGTAAGTTAAAAAAGCTGTCGATTCTTGATAATAGAGAAGAGCTACTAAAATACTTTAAAGCAGCAATAGGGCAGTCAAGAAAGGAAAGCTTACGAGTGGTATACTTAGATCGAAGTGGTCATTTAATATATGAGTATATTCAAGACTGTGGAACTATAGACAGAGTACCTCTGTATGTCAGGGAAATAATAAAACAGGGATTACTGATTGATGCAGCATCTGTTGCAATTTCACATAATCATCCAAGTGGAGATATAGAACCATCAAAAGAGGATGAGGATAACACACTTACATTAGCTGCAACCTGCGAAAATGTAGGAATGAAATTGATAGACCATATAATCGTAACACAGAAGAGCCACTTTAGTTTTTATGATAGTGGTTTATTGTAATCTGTAGACCGGAAGGAAAGTTCTCCAACTTTCCTTCTTTTTTTCACTTCATAAATTAAAAAATTCAATATAAGCTTGAACAGCTAGAATTAGTAGTGAAAGGTGGAATTAGGTAAAAAAATAAAGGAACTTAGGTTATACTGTGGTTTAACGCAAACTGAGTTAGGAAATAGAATAGGCGTTTCGTATAGGCAGATACAAAGGTACGAAAATGGTTCAAATTACATTTTAGCCAGTAGACTATATGACTTAGCAAAAGCTCTATCGGTTAATGTCGCTGATTTTTTTACTGATGTGCATACCGGCTTACATGAAACTTACGATGAAGAAATACTAAAACTAGTCAAAGGATATAACGAAATTAAGAGCAAAAGGTTACGTAGTGTAGTTTATATATTGGTAAAATCTTTTTCTCAAAGTGATAATACATAGGTAATATTGTCTGATAAGGTGAAAGAATAAGGAAAAGAAGGCTAATGTGTGGTTTTAGCCAAAGAGACTTAGGAAAAAAGCTTGAAATTTCATTTCAGCACATACAAGGATATGAAACTGGAGAAGATAGACTTATAGTTGATAGGTTATATAAATTAGCAGAAGCTTTGTCCGTTGATATGTCATATTTTTTTACCAAAGCCTCTGAGGACTTGCATGATAAGGCCTTTCACAGCGATGTAGGCAGCGAAGAAATATCAAGATTAGTAAGAGAATATAGAAAAATTAAAGATGAAACATTGCGTGATATTGTGCATTCAGTGATAAAGGCTCTTGCTAACAAATAGTACAAATTTTAAAGTTTTGGTATTTTTTATAATATAAAACACTTCTACAAGCAATACTAATTAAGGTAAATTTTTTATGGTAATCTTAATTAAATTTCAAAAACTACTTTACTTTGCAATAATTATGGCTATGTAAAACATAGCCACCAATCAAGGACGTCCTACAGATGTCGTTTTGGTATCTTTTAATTTGCTCACCCAAGAAAAGGTCTCACTACTTTTAGAATAATTTTGGTCGCCCCACCTTCCACATCTAGTAAAGCTGCCTTTTTCCACTACTTCTTTAACAGACATTCCACCAAATAAACAACCCTTTCCTACGATTTCTCCTATTTCTTGCAACTCGTTCCACATTTCTTCATCTTCTACTTCAACTTGTACTTGATGATAGTCTTCTGTGTCATGATATACCATTAAATTTAGCTCTCCTAGGCTAGTGCAAAGTGTTACTGTAAAAGCGCTGTTATCGGATATATCTACGTAATTTCTTTTACCGTCTTTCCCAGTTTTGACCTCAACTTCACCATCACCTATTTTTATGATACTACCGCCAAGGTTTAAGTCTCCTTTACTTAAGCCCAAATTTTTTGCACCTTCTACAACTTTGGCAACATCAACTATGCAGCTATGTGAAAATTCAATATAGAAGGTCTTATTATCGATTTCTACATCTTCAACAGTTCCTTCTATAGTAGCGTCTTCTCCAACTTCCCTAAGTTTCTTGAGCCTACTATATATTTGTGGCTCAATTTCTTTTTGCACTTTTTGATACATTTCAGCTATTTTCTTATCAACTTGTACATTAAAATCTGCTCCATGTAAGGCTAACTTTCTGATTATATTATCTTCTTGTTTATTTTCTTTGAATTCATCACGATACATCTTAAACATTGTAACGTTAGTGAAGCTAAAGCCATCTTCGTTGCGAGCGTTTACTCTTATTCCTAAATCCAAAGCTTCATCGACGATTTTACTTAATTTGTCTAGATTTTCAGCTGCAATAGCTTTTTCCAAGAATTCATTTAATTTCACATTTTCATATTCACTTAGCCTTATCTTGCATAAAGCTGATCGAAATGGATTGAGCTCCTTAGGATATGTTAAGACAGGTATTTTACTAATCTTTTTATTCGCTGTTGGAGCAGCTTTTATAAAATTAGGTAATAACCCTTCTTTTGCTATTCGCTCTACCGCTTTTAACATTTTACTAGACAATTTTTTACCATTTATTTTTTTCATTGTAACCCTCACTTAATCTTATTAACATTCAATCATATCGTGATAAATATTATTTAATTGTTAATATTATACGACTTATTGATTTACTGTTTATTATAATAACAAGTTTTGCGGGCATCTACACTAGAAAAACACATCCTATAAAAATTATTTCAGTTTCAACAAAAATGGGGTATCGTAATCGTAAAATTGAAAAAAATGGATATCCTATCTTACTCTACTGAAAAGCTGAAAAAGCATTGTCAGCTACTTGATGATGAAGAAAAAATAGTTCTATATGAGCAGCTGCTAGACAAGGCTAAAGATATACTTGAAAACTCAAGAGATGATATTGCAAAGTTGAAAGAGGTAAGCAAAGCAGTTGTAGCAATAGAGGAAACTACCGATAAGCAGTTACTAGAAAAGTTTAATGATGATCACCCGCTAAGAGAAGTGGACATTTTAATCTACTCTCCTCAAGGAAATACTGAATATCTATTCAGCATAGATAACTCATCAGAGCTTTATGATTTAAAAGAAGATAAAGAAAAAGCTCTTTATAATGCAGTAAAGTTAAATGACGTTGAGCTTGTAAAAAAGCTGCTAATGATCCTTTCACCTACAGAAGTAAGTAATTTTGACACGAAATACTTGGAAGAATTGAAAATATTGCTGTCAGGAATTCACAAAGAATTGCAATTATCACAAGATATGAAAAATTATCTTGAGAAGACGATAAAGTTCTATAGTTTTTTATGTAGTAATTTTAACTTACTAGTTACAAATCCTACTGACGTAAAAGCCATAATTGATCTATTTGCTGCTCAACCAAATATTGATTACCAAATAGATAAGCTTCTACTTTCTTTTATTGTAAGAGATGTTGAGGAAAAAAAGCTAAACTCTGAAATTAGTCATATGATAGAACTTCTTGAGCAACACGAAAGATTTGCTGAGCTCGAATACAAGGTTAGAAGATTAAGATCAGAGTTTGCAAGTGGCAAAAGCAGATACTCGGCTGAAGTAATACGAAATAGCATTGCAGAACGAGAAAAAGAGATGAGGGAAATTGAGAAAAAATACGTAAGGCCAAACGATTTAATTAGCGAGAGGCAGAAATTATTAAAGCAATTACTTTGCTAGCTTTTTTTCCACTTCATAAAATTTGTTGTAAATTTGAATAAGAGGTGAAAAGTGCAATTAGGTAAAAAAATAAAACAACTTAGGTTAGATCGTGCTTTGACACAGACCGAATTGGGAAAGAGAATAGGTGTTTCGTATAGACAGATACAAAAGTACAAAAATGGTTCAAATTGTGTTTTGGCCAGTAGATTATATGATTTAGCAAAAGCACTATCGATAGATGTTGCTAACTTTTTTACTGATATGCACACTGACTCACATGAAGCTTATGATGAAGAAATACTAAAGTTAGTCAAAGGATATAATGAAATTAAAGGCAAAAGGTTACGTAGTGTAGTTTATACATTGGTAAAATCTTTTTCTCAAAGTTATAATGAAAGTTAGTACTACTTTAATATACAAGTTAAGGTATTAATAAGTGATTGTGCAAGATAAACAACATCCTATTGATAAACAAATAGGTGAAAGAATAAGGAAAAGAAGGCTAATGTGTGGTTTTAGTCAAAGAGACTTAGGAAAAAAGCTTGAAATTTCATTCCAGCATGTACAAGGATATGAAAGCGGAGAGATTAGGCTTGTAGTTGATAGGTTATAAAAATTAGCAGAAGTACTATCGGTTGATATGTCGTATTTTTTTACCAAAGCCTCTGAAGACTTACATGATAAGGCCTTCAATAGCGATGTAGGCAGCGAAGAAATATCAAGGCTAGTGAGGGAATATAGAAAAATTGAGGATGAAACTTTGTGTGACATTGTTCATTTAGTGATTAAGGCTCTTGCTCACAAATAATACAGGTTTTAAAGTACAAATACCTGGATATTTTCATAACATGAAGAAGTTTTCAATAAACCATTGCGTCAAGTTAAGGAAAAGTAGAATAAGGAAAAAAGAAGATGAAAAAAAACTATTTTATATATTAAGTTAGTAATTTATAAACTTTTCTAAAATAATTGCAACCGTTCACAGAGATAAGGTAGTGCAAGAAAAGGTTGTAGCAGAAAACGCTTCTAAGAAACTCCCTCAACCAGTTCATCTTTTTGAACTAAGATGTAGCCAAATTCCTGTGCTTTTTTGGGGAATGTTCAAAAAAGTGTGTCAAAGCGAATTTTTAGTTCAACTCAATTTTTAACCTATCAGGAAAAAAGATATCAAGTTGAGATATAGTTAGAGCCCAATTAGGCAAAGCCATAGCCCATTTTTGCTCTATCTTTTTTATAGCACAATATACCAATTTGTACAAGGCATTTGTACTGGTAAATGAACCTTTGGTTTTAGTAAATTTTCTGATTTGTCTGTGCAACCCCTCAATTGGATTGGTGGTATAAATTAGCCTTCTAACAGGGCCAGAATACTTAAAATAACTAGACAAACTTTCCCAATTGTTCTGCCAAGATTTCACAACTAATGGATACTTTTCGCCCCATTTTTCCTCTAGCTCAAGCAAATAATTTTCTGCAATTTCTTTACTTGTAGCACGGTATATTTTTTTCAAATCATTCATGAAAACTTTTGCTCGATACGTATTTCAGAGAGTTCCTTATTTGATGTACTACACATAGCTGTACTTCCACATTAGGAAATATGCTATTTATAGCTGCAGGAAAGCTTTTTAGGCCATCGACACAAGCTATCAAAATGTCTTCTATTCCTCTCTCTTTCAAGTCATTTAATACGCCTAACCAGAAGCTAGCTCCCTCGCTTTCTGCTAAGTAAAAACCCAGTACTTCTTTTCTGCCATTTTGGTCTATTCCTAATATGTTATACATGCACTTACTTACACAGCGACCGTCTTCTTTTATCTTAAAAAACATCCCATCCATAAATACTATTGGATACACTGATTGCAGTGGACGACTACGCCATTCATTGATTATAGGTAGTAATTTATCTGTAATTCCAGATATCTCTGCTGCAGATATTTTATGGTCATAAATTTCTTCCACATATGATGCTATATCTCTGTATCCCACACCACTACCATATGTACCATACGAACTTTTTAATATAACAATTTAACTATACGCTAAAACTAGCTATATTAGCCCATTTCATCCATATCTACATACGAACTTTTTTGCCTAAGCTTATTGAAATAATTTAAATCTTCTATTTTTATAACCTTATTTTTACGCGGCTTGTTCTCACAAATATACGACCTTTTTTGCAATCTTAGGAAGAGTCAATAATTCAATTCCTTATAACACTAGCTAGCATGGTATCTTCACTAAAATATTTTTTTAAAAAGTTAGTTGACTTATAAATAATTCTCTACTAAAATACTAGCATATGTTTGTTTATTCTGCTGAAGTGGCTCCGCAGGTTACTGTATAAGCTTCAGCAGTTTTTGTACTCCTTTAAAGCATCATATTCCTATATATTAAATACTAGCTGATCCCCGCGGCTTCGCCCGCGTAGATTTAGGTTTTTAAAGATCCCGTATAGCCTATGTCACTCAGGAATAATGTAGCTTTCTACTGGTGAAAGAATTTTTAAAATCGGTTCAGTAGTTCTAAAGATTACCCCCTACAAACAAACTTAACGACATTACCTCTTTATATAATACTAGCTGATCCCCGCGGCTTCGCCCGCGTAGATTTAGGTTTTTAAAGATCCCGTATAGCCTATGTCACTCAGGAATAATGTAGCTTTCTACTGGTGAAAGAATTTTTAAAATCGGTTCAGTAGTTCTAAAGATTACCCCCTACAAACAAACTTAACGACATTACCTCTTTATATAATACAACGGGCCGTGCAGCAGAAATCGTAATATTTTAATTTCGCCATAACTTCAAAACCAAACGTCCAATTTTAATCATTCAAAGACCAAATATTATCTCCATAAACTGTTCTTAGTGATGAAATCATTTATTTTGATAAGGATTAATAGCATGAGTAAAATAAACGCGTTTAAATGTAGTCCAAAAAAAATTCAAGATTTTTAAATAAAAAAATGGTTGCTGTGCCTCACTCGACATAGATGGGTATAGTGTGTCGCGGACTTTTTTGTAGATATTTATAAGATCTACAATTAATTAGAACATTTTATGGTTCTATCTTTTATAGTTTAGGCAGCGTACGCAAAATAAGTAACTTTTCTGGTTGATTTTTTACACCTTGTGTCCGAAAAACCCAAATATCTTACGGAACCCTATTTTTTTCCAAAATAAAATATAGCCTATGTTACTCGTGGATAATGTAGCTTTCGAATGGTGAAAGAATTTTTAAAATCGGTCCAGTAGTTTTTGAGCCTATTCAGTACAAACAAACAAACAAACAAACAAACAAACAAACAAACAAACAAACAAACAAAGTTTTCCTCTTTATAATATTAGTGTAGATAAAAAAATGGTTGCTGTGCCTCACTCGACATAGATGGGTATAGTGTGTCGCGGACTTTTTTGTAGATATTTATAAGATCTACAATTAATTAGAACATTTTATGGTTCTATCTTTTATAGTTTAGGCAGCGTACGCAAAATAAGTAACTTTTCTGGTTGATTTTTTACACCTTGTGTCCGAAAAACCCAAATATCTTACGGAACCCTATTTTTTTTCCAAAATAAAATATAGCCTATGTTACTCGTGGATAATGTAGCTTTCGAATGGTGAAAGAATTTTTAAAATCGGTCCAGTAGTTTTTGAGCCTATTCAGTACAAACAAACAAACAAACAAACAAACAAACAAACAAACAAACAAAGTTTTCCTCTTTATAATATTAGTGTAGATAGCTGGTGTTCTCAATTTTGTTGATCTATAGTAAAATTGGCTAAAACTTCCAGTAATAAACAACTTTTAACCTAGCAGTACTCACCATAAAAACTTAACAAAAATATGAGTAGTAAAAAGATTATGTTGAAATTAACTTGACACATACTACACATTCTATATAATATATTCTATATCTAGAGCTAGGAGGTAATATGGATACAGGGTCAGTAAAATATATTGCAGAACCTATCAGTGAACAAAGCAAACACACTGATGAGCAAAAACTGAAGTGTGACCTAAGTGCTGGACAAGAGTTTTCAGAAATAGGTAGCCCAAAAACAGAAGCAACTGGATTACCAGTAGATAGTTATTATGAATTCATTAAGCGAGATTTATTTTCGGCTGATAGAAGTTTGATAGATGATAAAAAATACTTAGAGGATTTAATAGATGAGTGGCTTATTCATGCACCTAACTTAGGACTGGAAGAGAGTCAAAAAAAGTTAAATCAAAAATTACTCAATAGTATTATAAAAGATTTTAATATGGGAAATTATGACTCATTTTCAAATCTTAAGCAGTTTTTAGAAAGTAACGAGAAAAATAAAGACCTGAAGTACGTTCTTAATCTAAAAAGAGGGCATCTAGGAACAACAATATTGAACATGTTTCTCGAATACGACGGGCCTTACAGCCGCGCGTGCAGGTGAAGGTAGAACCGAACGGCTAGTTAGGCCACAAGCAACTTCTTCATGGCCTTCTTGTGCCGCAAGATATAATGGTGTTGTACTATTAATAGTCATAGCATCAACATTGGCTCCCCTTGCTATCAGAGCATTTACTATTTCCTTGTGGCCTCTTTTAGCAGCCAAATGTAATAGTGTAGCATCTTCAGGACCTTTCATATTAGTACGGGCCTTGTTTTTTAGCAAAATCTCTACAATATCCCTATAACCAGCGATCACTGCTAATGATAAAGGTTCACCACCTTCTGCATTAACACTAGCTCCATTTTCTACAAGAACTTCAACGATTTCCTTATGATTATGCTTAATAGCAGAAAGCAATGGTGTTAGGTTGTTACTCTTAACATTAACATTGGCTCTATTTGCTACCAAAATTCCAACGATTTCTTTATAACCTTCCTCCACAGCTACATGTAATGGTGTACTACCTGCAATACCTTCCATATTAACTTTGGCTTCATTTTTTATTAAAAGGGTCACAATATCTTTGTGACCCCCTACAATAGCTGCATGTAAAGGTGTAAGACCATAATTAGCACTAGTATTGACTTCAGCTTTACTTTTGATTAGAAAAGCAATAGCGTCTTTATGTCCACTTAGAGCAGCTACATGCAATGGCGTCATGCCATCATTAGTTCTAGCATCAACTTCAGCTTTATTTTTTATTAGAAGATCAATAATATCTTTGCTACCATTCATCGCAGCTGCATGTAATGGTGTACTACCCTTAATGTCTTGAGCTCTAACTTCAGCTTTATTTCTTATTAGGAGTTCAATAATATCTTTGTGACCTTTCAGAGCAGCTACATGTAATGGTGTTAGATTATTATTGGCTTTATCATTGATTTCTACTCCATTTTTTATTAAAAGCTCAGCAACTGCCTTATGACCACTCTCTGCTGCATAGTATAATGGCGTAGCATTATTTTTATCTTTAGCGCGAATGTTAACCCCATGCTCGAGAAGAGCAACAACTATCTTCAAGTGGCCACTCTGCACTGCAAAATGTAGTGGGGTTATACCTTCCACAGTGGCAATACTAGCATTTGCCTTATTTGTCAGTAAAGCCTTAACAATTTTCTCATGTCCATCTTTTGCTGCGTAGTGCAAAGGTGTGTTATTATAGGTTTTGTCAACAACATTAACATTAGCTCCATGCTTCAATAAAATATTAGCTATCTTTTCATGACCGTTTTCTATTGCATAGTGTAATGGTGTACAACCATCTATAACTCTGGAGTTAACATCGGCTCCTTTGAGAATTAAAGCATTCACTACTTCTAGGTGGCCATTTAGTGCTGCTGTATGTAATGGTATTCCCTCCTTATCGTTTCTTGCATTAACATTTGCCTCATTTTTCAGTAAAAAATTAACTAGCCCTAGATAACCACTTTCTGCAGCTATATGTAGTGAAGTAAAGCCACCCATAGTTTCGTTGATGTCAACATTCGCTTCTTTTTCCAGCATAATCTTAGCAACATCAATATGATTGTTTTTTTATTGCATAGTGTAAAGGTGAAAAACCAGCTATATCTTTGGTATTAGTATTAGCATTATTTTTTAGTAGAATTTCAACAGCATCTTTGTGACCATTTTTAGCTGCAATATGTAGTGATGTTTTGCCACTATTATCTAGATCATCAACATATACACCTGTTTTTCCTATAAAAAATTCCACAATATTTTTCCTTCCATATGCAGCAGCAATATGTAGTGGGCTTTGACCATTAATATCTTTAACATTAACGTCTAAATTTTGATTAAGAACAAATTTTATAATTTCAAGACTAGGTCCCTTAGCAGCAAAATGTAATGTAGTCCATGAGTTAATACTTCTAGCATTGATGTCTGCTCCTTTTTTGAGATAACTCTTTAAGTCTTCAAGATTTCCTTCTTCCAACGCAGCAAACATTTTTTCCTGATTAGTAATAGTGATAAGGTTTTGATCGTATTTATCTTTCAGCTTGGAAGGATCATCTCTTACCGACTTGCCAATTTTCTTCTTACTTTTTATTACATTTTCTGAAATAAGTTTTTTAGCGTTCAAGATAACTGCTATTGAGGGATCAGATAACAATACATCAACTAAGGTATTATCGTGTGCTAAATGATTACGCAAACATTTTCCAGTTAATAAAGGAGTGTTATCATCTAAAAAAAGTAGATTGTTTTCTAGATGCTTCTCTGATCTACCTAAAATTGACATTATATCCAGAACAAGCATTTCTACTACTGCTTGCAACTTTTTATTCCTCTTGTAGGAAGGAAGCTTTTCAGTTAACTTGCCACTTAATGCGTTATTCCTCAAAATACTTTTCAGTTCAGATAACTTCAGTTCAAGCTGGTTATTGTATTTTTCTTCTGTTATGTTGTAAGCCTTCCTTTGTTTATGTATAGGAATAAACGAACCTTTCTCATTCAACTTGTTTCTTAATTCCTCAATCCATTTAAGGTCACCTGTTCCAAGTTCAGCAATGTAAAAAATCTCACAAGTTAATCTATTTACTTTATCAAGGTTGTCATCCTGTATTCTTGACCTAACACTATGAGAAATTTTCATTGATAGTTCGGCTATTTCTTTAAGATTGTGAGACTCTATTTGGGAAGGAATATTCTCTAGTGTTTTATTAGCAAAGAATTTTATTCCTCTAATAACATTATGGTCAATCTTATTGTCATTCAAACCAACATCTAAGCTCTTTAATGATATAAACGCCGTAACATAATCAGTTCTGATATTTTTTGATTTAGTTTTTGCAAAATTGATTATGTTATCAATTTTATTAAACAGCTCCTTTTCATAATTCGTCTTTTCAGTTATATTATTGCTTAATTCTTTTATGAGTTTTTCAAGCTTATCATGTTCCATCACTTTAAAACTCTCTGTAATCATTTCATCTAATTCAACGTTACTAAATATTCCAGCAACTTCTTTTATCTCGTCTAAGTTT
The DNA here is from genome assembly GCF_902806685.2 of Maniola hyperantus. Classification (NCBI taxonomy): domain Eukaryota; kingdom Metazoa; phylum Arthropoda; class Insecta; order Lepidoptera; family Nymphalidae; genus Maniola; species Maniola hyperantus. The sequence continues at coordinate 40,016 of NW_027189027.1, read as the reverse complement.
TCACTACTGGTAATTTTCTTTAGCAACATTATGACTATTTTAATCTTGTTATTGTAAAGAATATCAGTAATTACATTATCGATTCTTTTAGTATCATTTTGAACACCAATAAAAAAGTTAACATCTGTATTTTCCTCAATCTCTGTTCTCTTAGAGAGCGAGTAAGCATGTGATAGTGAATTACGTAAATCTATAATGACTTCTCTTGTGTTCTTTGGTAATGATAGTAGAAGAAGCTCGCTTGTAGTGCTAGATAACTTGGGAGATTCTAGAGTGTTTTTTAAATATTCACCAATAACCTGTAAAACCCTTGTGATAATTAACTGTCCTTCCCTTTCTTTAGGATTAGCTGATAATGCCAACTTTATATAATCACTTATTTTCTCTAAAGAATGAATATCCCTAATTTGTTGATAATCGCTATACAACTCTCCAAATTGAGGATAATTGCTAACGATCTCTGCAACAACCCTCTCACGTTTTAACTTCGGGAGATCAGCAAATTTACCAATGTCCACACCTTCTATAATATCTTTTTCTTCTTTAAGTTTCTTTGCAAAATTTTCCAAGTGGTCTAGTATTTTACTTTTATTCAATGTGGCATTATAGAATAGATTCATTTCCTGTCGTTTTATGTGAGAAGAAACAAAACTGATCAAACAAAATTCCATTTCTTCCCTAGGTAGTCTATCGTAGGCTGATTTCAACTGCCGCTTTAATATATGAATATTTTGTGCAATAAATTTTGCTATGAATAAAAACTTTTCATCTACTTTTTCTGTGTTTGAATACTCTGCCATTAACAGGCTAATATTTTGAAGTACTAACTCAATCCGCTTTCTTATGTTATTAAGATAACTCTTCACATTCTGATCTTGTCCAGAAGCACTAGAGAAAAAACGGAGGTTTATCAACTTATTTTCAACAACAGTTTCTATCTCTTCTGACAAGAATACGTTCTTTAGTTTTAATTCCTCATAAGCTCGTGAAAGAATTTCATCTAATTCCCTGAAATGAACAGCAAAATAATTACCTAGCCATTTATTAATGAGTGTATCAAGAAGTTCAACATTACCTGAACGTATAGCATAATAAAACGCATTATGGCATGTTTCATCCTCATCATCTGGTAATATAGTAGTTTCTCTGATGCCAACAGATAAATTACTGAGAATTTTACTATTATTGCCAAGTAGGTATTCTAAAATCTTTACCTTATTGTGTTTACAAGCTAAGATAACTAAGTTAGTACTCTTAACAGGATTGTTAGCATTATCATAATAGTCTCTCAAAGTTACTTGATCTTCTGCATCACTTATGTAATCAATAAAATTGCTTAATTTTTTTAAGCTGTCGACATTACCATCTGATATTGCCTCTTCGAGTTCAGTTAAAACCAGGAGATAAAGTTCTTCAGCTTTTGCTTTTCTGCGATAGAGCTTTTTATATTCTCTAATAAACTCCTCTTTTGATGTGTAAGAACATGATAAAAACTGTTTATCTTCTTGATAAAAACTGGTTTGTTGTTTAGGTACATGCATAAACCCTCTCTGAGATATATTTACACCAGTATTAGAATAGCAAAGTTTACTTAATATGGCAAAAATTAAAATAGCATCTTTTGTTAATAAAATATTTTTGAGAGAATATCTACTAATCCTGCAATTTCAGGACGAAAAGCCTTCACAACATTTGATTTTGGGTGTGGGAAATGTGTTGGTTGTTTAAATTTTTAGTAACACCTACTAATAATAACCCGTTTGAAAACAACAAAGAGAAATGATGATCAACTTACATAAAAAAGCACTAAGTTTAGTGTTTTGGCATTATAGCAATCTCTCATGTATCACCTCTCTGGAACCATACGACTAATTGTTGTTCATAAAAAACTCTAGTACTGACAAAAAATGTATTTATTCTAATCTTGCACGTTTGGTATCATTACTTATAGAAGTTTCATAAAGTCTTGTACCAGGCTCGACGAGATTATTTAAGGAACTTAAAGATTGAAAAGTACGTTTATTGGAATCATCAAACGCTACTATAAAGTTTAACAAGTTATCATTAGATAGATATTCAGTTATATTATATGTAGAATCATGATCCAGAATAATTTTCTTTTCTTTGGCATCTTGATCTGCCACATCTAATTTAGTATAAAATTGTATCTTACTTAACTTATTTAACAAATCTGCTCTTGCTAAAAAAGGTTTTACCTTATCTAATATGATATCATTATATATAGGATAGCGTATGGAATAATCAATTTTTGCTAGTCTTACAGATAATTGATTATTATATAGTACATGTATGTTGAAGTTATTTGTAACAAATTCATATAGTGGAAGGCTATCTTTTATTTCATCTGTTTTCATTTGAAGAATTTCACAAACACAGTCATCTAGATAACTTGATAATTTACTGTAATTACTGCATCCTTTATAAGGAGATAAGTCAATAATTTTTCCGTAATCCTTATTGAAGTTCCTTACTAAAGTAAATTTAATCAACAATTTAGCGCATGCTAGATCACTTACAGCGTTATCTAAAGATGTGGAACAATTATCATAAAGCCGTCGTTCACGATTTCTTATATTAATATCAGCTCCATATTCTAATAGTTCTTTAACTACTTCCAGATTTTTACCACTTTTTTTACAGCATGGTTCAGTGCAGTATTGCCTTTACGGTTTGTTGCATTTACATCAGCACCATGTTTCAGAAGTTCTCTAACTAATTCTAATTCCTTCCACAGTGTTATAGCAGAATGTAGTGGAGTTTCACTATACATGTTTCTTGAATTGACTTCGGCACCACCTAACAAAAGCTCTTTAGTAATTTCTACACTACTAGTAGTATGAAGTAACGTATCTCTATTCCTTTCTACTCTAAGGTTAGCATTAGCACCTGCAGACAAAAGAGCTTTAACTTTTTCTAAGTTTCGTTCATAGACTGCTTTTTCTAATTCTTTGTTAATATTATTATTTAGCATATTTTTAAAATCCTCCTAAATTTCACTATTTTGTAACAAAATTTTTGTATATTTTCTAGATCTTGGCACCCTCATTAGAGTTTCATTTAAGAGAGCTATAACTTTAAACTCTTTACTCGATTTTCTACGCTGACATCTTGTAAACTCTGATCTGGACTTTTTAATATTTCTAATAATCTACTTGCAAGGTTTGAGTGTTTATTGATTACTGCAACCTGGACTAATCACTTGTCTTGATCATTACGAGCATTTGTTACAGCTACGCGCTCATCAGGTTTTATTGCTTTCAGCTTACTGATAATTTCAACATTACCATTTTTTGCATTCTCAAATAGCTCTTCTACTAATTTCAATAGGTTAGTAATATTCTGGTCTCGAGAAAGATCAAGTGGTATTTTACCTTCCTTATTCTTGATGTTATAAATTGCACCATGTTTCAATAAAGACTTTACAGCTTCAAAAAAGCTATTTTCAGTAGCAATATGCAACGATGCAGTGCCTTTAACTATTGTTTTAGCATTAATAAAATCACTCAATTTATTGTGGCTTACACGTTGTAACAAAGCTTCAATAATTTCTTTATGACCTTTGGAAGCAGCAGTGTGTAATGGTGTATTACCTTTGTTAGTAACTTTAGTAGCATCAGCTCCATTTGCTAGCAAGATATTTACAACTTTTATGTGCCCATTATTAACAGCATAATGTAGTGGCGTTCTTCCATCCACGTTTTTCGAATCAATTATAGCTCCATCTCTAATGGAACTCTCAATTCCTAAATAATTATTATCTTCTATAGCCTTAAATAACTTCTCAACCAATTTTAGTAATTTTATGACTTCTGGGTTTCCTCTTCTTTCCGCAAAGTGTAATGGTAAAACATATCTACCTCCTTCAGCTCTAGCATTAAAGTATGCTCCGCTAATAAGCAGAGACCTAACTATATCTAAATTACCAATTTGTGCCCCTAAGTGTAAAGGTGTAGCATTTTTATCCATTTTTGCATTAACATCTGCTCCACTTATAATAAGAGTTTTGACTACCTTAGGATGACCATATTGAGCTGCAAGATGTAGGGCTGTGCCTTTATTTTGATTTTCTTTTACATTTACATCAGCACCATTTTTCAATAGAACGGTTGCTATCTGATCATAACCTTTTTCTGCTGCAAAATGTAAAGGAGTCCAATTTGTGTAATCTAAAGCATTAATATCTGCTTCCTTTTCTAAGAGCAATTCAACCACCTCTAAATGATCATGGTCTACTGCAAAGTGTAGAGGTGTAGTACTTTTAACTGTTTTAGCATTAATGTCTGCTCCTTTATCAAGCAAAGATTTAGCAACTTCTAAATTACCATCATATGCTGCACAATGTAGAGGAGTCCAACTTCTGTTATCTAGAGCATTAATATCTGCTCCATTTTCAATCAAGAAATTCATTATTTCCAAGCGATTATGTTCTGCTGCCAAATGTAGAGCTCTTCTACCATCATCCATCTTTGCATTTATATTTGCTCCTTTTGCAATTAAGCTCTCTACTATTTTTAAAGAAAAACCATTATATGCTGAATTATGTAAAGGAGTCCAATTCTGATCATCCACGGTGTTAATGTTTGCTCCATTTTTAATTAAAAAATCACTCACCTCGAAATGACTTTGCTGAATTGCTAGATGCAAAGGTGTAAAACCTTCGTTTTTTTTAGCATTAACATTGGCTTTTTTCTCTATTAGTAGCTTCACTACTTCTAAGTGACCATTCTGAGATCCTATATGTAAAGCTGTGGAATTATCGTGGTCCTTAGCATTAACATCAATTCCCCTTACGAGAAGAAGAGACTTAACTACTCCAAAGTGATTACGTTCTGCTGCTAAATGTAGAGGTGTAAGATTCTCATAATCCTTAGCATTAACATTAGATTTTGCTTTTAGTAAAATGTCTACTAACTCTAAAAAGCCATTTTGAGACGCTAAATGTAGAGGTGTAATCTTATCATCTGTTTTTGCATTAACGTTTGCTCCCGCTTCAAGCAGAACTTTAACTATATCTAACCTACCAGTTTGTGTTCCCAGATGTAAGGGTGTAATGTTTGCATCAACTTTACGATTACCTATGCCTGAAGATCCAGCGTTAATATTAGACCCTTGTGAAATAAGAGCTTCAACTACTTCGAGGTTACCATTTTGTACTGCAGAATGCAAAGGTCTTGCTCGATCATTATTTACAGCATTAACATCTAATCGTACAAATCTAGCGTACAAAAGAAATTTATTCGCATTTTATCTTATCGGCATCATTTCGGCCATAGGCGCACACCTTACCACGACAGACTGAAACACTTTGGGTTACGAACTTTAGAATTTCGCCGGAAGTATTATCATTTAATATCTCTACATAGGATTATTCACTCCAAAATAGATTCTCCCGTATTGCTGTCGTTGATTAATATTAATTATAATGTCCGATTTAGAAACCCTAGAACTTTTGCCCTTAGTGTATATAAGAACAATACTTCCTTTTACAATCCCGTTGTCCGTATGTGTCGCCTGTATAATGATCTTTTCACAGCTAACCGTAATATTGACATTTTTAATAATAATTTGAACACATTTAAAAAACATATTAATCAACATTTTGCATCTTCTCCACTTTAAGTATATTTTTCATAGTTAATTTTCTTGTATTTCTTTTTTCTGTGTTTTTATAAATTGTATCTTATCAGTTAGTTAGTGCATATATTTATTTAAGAATTGTTGTGTACACATATTTAGGGTTACCGCTTAGATTTAATCTATTGTTTTTTATTTTTATTTGGACCATTTATAGCTGAAACCTGTTTTGTGTGCCTTTATAATAAAATAAATAAAATAATCCCTTTTCAATAAAAACATTTACTATATCTAGATGACCATTCTCTGCTGCTAGGTGTAAAGGTGTATTAAGTTTATCTGTTTTAGTACTAAGATCTGCTCCATTTGCAATCAAGGTGTTGACTATATCTAAATATCCTTGCTGGGATGCAAAACTTAAAGGTGTAAAGCCTAGAATGGCCCTATGGTTTACATCTGCTCCATGAGCAATAAGAAAGTTAACCATCTCTAAGCGATTTTTTGCAATTGCAAAATACAGTGGCGTAAAGCCATCGTATTTAATCTCTGAGTTAATATCTAAACCCTCTCCTAATAAAGTGTTGACTAAATCCAACTGACCATTTCCTGCTGCTAAATGTAGTGGTGTAAGACTAAGATGTTTCTGAGTTTCATAATTTTCATTTAAAAACTCTACAAAAAATTGTAGCTGATCCAGATTATTAGATATTCTATTAGTAAACATAAAGGCCTCGCATGAAGAATTTATGTAAAATATAGTATCTACAAGTTTTTAAGCAAGATAAATCTTCTTCTTAAAAAAGATACTGTAATCCAATCTGTGTGCTTATAACTTTTTTATTTGATCATGAGTGATCAGCTGTCTCAGCTGCAATAGAGACACCTTCCTTTAGTAGTTACATCAATTTTCTCTGTTTTTTGCCCTTTTTTTTCGCTGATGATGATGTCTTCATTCTTCTCAGTAGCCAATATTTTTTTTAAAGTATAATCGTTACGTGCACCAAAGCATTAATAATTATTTACAATTGTGAAGAAATATTCAATCTTTTTATTGTTTTGAATGTGTTGATGAAAAAAACGTCTGTCAGAGATCATCTGAGAATTGCATTTTAGGCTTTAGATGTAGAAGGGTCTTATCGTCTTTTTATAAATACTCTAAAAATAGGCTTAAATCGCCAAGAGATGGATATCATGAATTTAGTAGCGTAAAAACATCAAAGATACCTCATATCATAAAGTTTAATGTCAACATTTGGTGCAACATTCCTGATTTACAAAGCAGAGTCAATAAAGGTTGCAAATAATCTACTTATGTTGGACGTTTCTGTTAATGCTATTTCTAAAATAACAGATTTATCTATTGAGGAACTTGAAAATCATGCTTCCAAAACTTAACCTGAATTAAAAGCAACATTAGTTTACTGATTTCTACACAATATATTAAAATACCAACAAAGGTGATTACATAATTAATTATCTGCATTACTGGATGAAATTCTTGTGCTTCTGTATTCAATATATAATATTAAAAAAATATTTTAGTAAATTTATTAAAGTAGATACTAGAAACTCGCTTATTTTGTTTTTCTAGCTCAGTTATAGTTTTCGATTTTGCTTGCAGAATTTGTCTATCACTTTCTGGTTATCCTCTATCATTTTACTTGCCTCTTGCTGAAGAAATTTGATATTTTTGAGTGTAATATTGTCCATCTCAGTCGATGCTACTTTCAATTGCGATTGTATTCTTATGTATTTATCATCTATTACTTGTTCTAGTTGATAATCAACGCAATCCAATCCAGAAGCAAACATCACATTCAATAGTGGCTTGATCCACCCTATTTTGCCAAATCTCCTTGAGTTAGCATACTTTATACTTCTATCTGTTCCACCAGTGCCTATTGATAGCAGTATAATCTCATCATTTCGAAATAACCTCTTAGCACTTGCATATGCACAAGCCGCTGGATTATTGGCAAACACTCCGCCATCTATCAACACTCTCTCTGTTTGGCTAATTTTCAGACGTTTTGGTGTGAAGTACGTTGGAGCAGCTGTTGTAGCTCTGAGTGCATCTTTCAACTTAATGTTTTTTTCTTTCCAACTTTTGAAGAAAAATTCACAACTATTGTGAATGTCATAACTGGTGAGCAGTAGATTACTCGCAACATCGGCCATAGTACTTTCACCAAAGTATTTGTTGAGAATAAATTCCATATTTCTATACGAGTACTGAGAACCACTCAGCCAAGAAGCAATTGATTTTCTCCAAAATGATGATTGAAAGATGTAAGCTCCATACTCTTGGTAAAGTCCAACTAAATCATTGGCAGAGTATTGAGGTTTATTGCTTTTACAAAGTCCAGCAACAATAATCCCACCGGTTGAGGTTCCTGCCATTAAGTCAAAAATTTGAGAAATTGGCTTTTTTGTTCTAGATTCAATTTCTGCTAGAATAATGGCAGGAATTATTCCTCTGATTCCACCTCCATCAACAGATAAAATATACTTTGCCACTTTTTTATTTTTGTCTCTGCTCAAGTTCATTAACTTCCTCAGCAAGGTTTTTGACCCTTTCTTCAAGGCGATAGATGATTTCTGTAGTCCTTTGATTTTGCTCTATAAATTTATCATGCATATGCACTTGACAAATTTTGTATAAAGAAGAGAGAAGTTAAGACAGTGGGCTTTGATAGTGATAATTAATAAAAGTTAATGACGACTAATAAAAGTTATCATCTATCATTTATCTGAAAATGTAGGTAGTTGTAAATTTTGTCAGGTAAGGCCAATATTAAGTTATTAAAATCAAGCAGAGCATCTGCTGTATTATTTTAAAGTAAGAATCCTAATCATCTAAACAGGCTTCTATAATAATTAGAAGCTAACGACCTAGTGTTTACTTTTATCTCAATGTATAAAATAAATAGCACAAGAGGGTAGGTGATAAATACAGAAGTAAAACCAACCAAGTCGAATAATAACTGAATTGTATTTGTTCAGCATTGATCTATTTATATTAAAATGAATCTACCACCCATTTCGCTAAGGTGTTTAGTCATGGAGAAGAAAGGGCAAAGAAACTCCATAACACACATCTTTTAAAACATTAGAACGTTGAGTAAAGTAGTAGGTACATATTTGGTACACAGTTACAACAGGTAACCTATAAAAGGCAAATGATTACATTACATTATAATACAATATAAGAATACTTAACTTCAGTAAGGTCCGCTGTGTTTGCTCTGGGCTGTCGATACAAGACTGTCCCCTCTCTGTCGAGGTAGGGTACTTTTATAACACTGCCATCGGAAACAGGGCGGATGTCGACTATCACATGATCTTAATATTAATCATTATTTATTTTAGGTTCGTTGACAAAAGGTATGTTGACACACCCAATTTACAATAATAAAATCAGTAACATTGATGGTCTACGTATTAATAATTTACAATAATAATAAGCGACTTAAATTGACAGTTTACACAACATTATTATTTCACATAATAGCTATTGCCAACTGTATGTTGACAATAGCTTAGTATAATGTCACTCTTAGTACATTGACAGTATTTAATTTACAATGAATAATTAGTTACCAGTATTGACAATTCACATAATATTATTTATCGTATTGTCACCTTCCTAGATATTAAATTGGACAACAATAAAGAATATAAAACACTATTAAATCATAATCCTTCGGGCTGGGTAACATTGACGTTGATATCCTGTCGCGGGATAACGATTCTGTTTAAATTATTACTACAAATATTTATTGTAGACTCCAAGTTTATGATTGGGTCAATTTTAGCATAATAATTTGGATATATTTTTATCCTGATATGACACGGCCATACTGACAAGTACTTCGCTCCCGAAGTACATAGGAAAATACGAAGAAAGAAAAGACAAGGCCAGCAAAATGATTACTTAGTACTAGCAATGATTAGCGCCAGGCAGACCTAACTAACTTTGTCCAATTGGGAATCTTTACATTTGTCTCACATGGGAATCTTAACATTTGTCTCGTATGGGAATTTTAGCATTTGTCTCATACGGGAATCTAAACATACACTTCATACTTCATACTTCATAGCCGAAAAAAAATATAGATATTTTTTTGTTGCTCTCTGACTAAGCTCACAAGGATAGCAATGTGGATTATTAGTTACACATAATATAGCTGTTAAGTAGTGGATTAATAATAGTCGTTGTAAATATTTTTTTTTTGTAAATTTTAAGTATAAGATAGATTAGAGTACACTGCCGCATTAGGACTCCCCTGTAAGGACAGTGCACATTATGATATAATAATAAATAATAATAATAACATTTATCTTATGGGGATTTGTCCCGTATGAGAATCTCAACATTTGACCCATATGAGAATCTTAACATTTGACCCATATGAGAATCTTAACATTTGACCCATATGAGAATCTTAACATTTGACCCATATAAAAATCTTAACATTTGACCCATATGAGAATCTTAACATTTGACCCATATAAAATTTTTAACATTTGACCCATATGAGAATCTTAACATTTGACCCATATGAGAATCTTAACATTTGACCCATATGAGAATCTTAACATTTGACCCATACGAGAATCTTAACATTTTGTCCCATACGAGAATCTTAGAATTTGTGCCATTAACATTTGGGAGTCTTAAGATTTTGTTTCCATTGAGGAGAGAAGATTTTTTTTTTTTCTTTTTTTTTCTTTTTTTTTTCTCTTTCTTTTTTTTCTCTTTTTCCTTCCCTCTCCTCTGTTCTCCTGTCATTTAGCATTAGTATGTTTTATTACTATTCGGCCATCTTGATAAGTACTTCGTTCCCGAAGTACATAGGAAAATAGAAAACTGCAGCCCGTGAAATTAAATCAACTACGGCAACAAAAGTACCGACACAAAAAAAATTTATAAGATTGTGCTATTTGCAAAACAAAATTCAATGATTCAATGTCAATGTTACTGTCATAAAAACTAGGATAGCTAGACGTCAGACCGACATTAGAGTAAAATAGAACAAGTTTTCTTTGTTGTTTTAAAACAATGTATCACAACATTAATATGTTTACACTGGTATGTTTTAAAACATTTTTTTTTAAATGTATGAACAAATATGATATATATTATGATGTATATTTGATGTAGTGTATGTACATCAAACCAACTCAAAACAAAATAAATTAATAACACGTTGTAACGTAGGTATTTCTAAAATATAATGTTGGACATTTTATTATTTTTAGTAGGATGATAAATTAAAAAAAATAGGAACCCTATTCACTTTTTTTTTGTTAAAATAATAATCAAAAATAATCTGGTTCGACCTAACCTCAAAATATTTATGATATGTGGGAACAATAAGGATATTTTATTATAAGGAAAAGAAAATCCTTTTGAAATAAGATATCTCGACAAAAGAGGATTAGAAAAATAAACTATATTTAAGATAAAATAATTCTTTGGCGAAGTTGAAATAATATTACAGAGTTAAGAATTAATGAAAATGGATCTAAATAAGGCTTTTTTTTGTTTGACCATTAAGTGGAAAGAGTTAAGAATAAAATTAATGTAAGAAATCTCAAAGCTAGTTGTATTATTATTTTAATGTGGAAACAATTTGGTAACATTAAATCTTAAATAATAAAAAAAAAATTTAATGTTCTAATAACGTCACTGAGTAGAGAGAAAAAAAAACTTGAGTAGGCAATCTGCTTTGAGTTGTTTTAAGAAAAGGAAAATAATTGAATTATTTTAAAAAGGAAAATAAATAAATATAGTTTATGTTTAAGTTACATAAATCAGAATAAGGTAATTTCTCCAAATTTTGAGCTCTAAGTACGATGCAATTTTTCAAAAGCAAACTTACTGATTTGTTTTTGTCTCTCAACAAGTTCAAAGTTTTCATAAAACGTAAACTAATTATAAAAATCCTATTACAATGTAAAGGCTTATTTAAATGATAAGCAAGCTTGGGAATGAGTTGTTTAACGGCTTTGTGATAGTTCTAGTAAGTTTCAATAATTTTGTAAAGTGGTGATAATAAAAAGAATACTCGGTTGAGTTTGTTGTGGGCTCTTCTCAGACCTAGGCGCGTTCGGAACCCGCTTTAGTTTTAAGTTTGCGCAATAATTATCACCACTGTATCCTACAAATCCAACATCTAACCATCAAAAAGAGCAATTTATTACCTATTTTGAATAAATCATTTGACTTTGACTTTGTTTGTTATTCTTTGTTGTGGTACATCATAATTTTCTAAATGATTTAACATTGTTTGTATACTTTATCAAAAACCGCTCGGTCAATCTGACGCCCAACTGGGCTTATTCTCATCTAATAGATAAACCACTTGTGGTGGTATAATTTAACTAATTAAAATCTTTTATGACTACCCACACAACACGTGGTTTTTATAGATCACTTCAAGGCAGCACATAAATACACTTCACTTAACTTTCACAATTGGAGCGACGTTCCAACCAGCGGTGCCATATGAGCACCAAGAGCCGATGACAAAAGCGTTGTCCCTCGCTTTGGGATCATCGGACACCAACACCAAGTGGCACTGACGACAGGCGGTAGCCTGTCGCTTCAAGGAGAAGCCGCATCCACGATTGCTGAAAGCATTTGAAAAGTATTAGTATTGCGACAAGAAAAGAATTATCGTATCCCACTTCTGATGACAAATTTTGTATAAAGAAGAGAGAAGTTAAGACAGTGGGCTTTGATAGTGATAATTAATAAAAGTTAATGACGACTAATAAAAGTTATCATCTATCATTTATCTGAAAATGTAGGTAGTTGTAAATTTTGTCAGGTAAGGCCAATATTAAGTTATTAAAATCAAGCAGAGCATCTGCTGTATTATTTTAAAGTAAGAATCCTAATCATCTAAACAGGCTTCTATAATAATTAGAAGCTAACAACCTAGTGTTTACTTTTATCTCAATGTATAAAATAAATAGCACAAGAGGGTAGGTGATAAATACAGAAGTAAAACCAACCAAGTCGAATAATAACTGAATTGTATTTGTTCAGCATTGATCTATTTATATTAAAATGAATCTACCACCCATTTCGCTAAGGTGTTTAGTCATGGAGAAGAAAGGGCAAAGAAACTCCATAACACACATCTTTTAAAACATTAGAACGTTGAGTAAAGTAGTAGGTACATATTTGGTACACAGTTACAACAGGTAACCTATAAAAGGCAAATGATTACATTACATTATAATACAATATAAGAATACTTAACTTCAGTAAGGTCCGCTGTGTTTGCTCTGGGCTGTCGATACAAGACTGTCCCCTCTCTGTCGAGGTAGGGTACTTTTATAACACTGCCATCGGAAACAGGGCGGATGTCGACTATCACATGATCTTAATATTAATCATTATTTATTTTAGGTTCGTTGACAAAAGGTATGTTGACACACCCAATTTACAATAATAAAATCAGTAACATTGATGGTCTACGTATTAATAATTTACAATAATAATAAGCGACTTAAATTGACAGTTTACACAACATTATTATTTCACATAATAGCTATTGCCAACTGTATGTTGACAATAGCTTAGTATAATGTCACTCTTAGTACATTGACAGTATTTAATTTACAATGAATAATTAGTTACCAGTATTGACAATTCACATAATATTATTTATCGTATTGTCACCTTCCTAGATATTAAATTGGACAACAATAAAGAATATAAAACACTATTAAATCATAATCCTTCGGGCTGGGTAACATTGACGTTGATATCCTGTCGCGGGATAACGATTCTGTTTAAATTATTACTACAAATATTTATTGTAGACTCCAAGTTTATGATTGGGTCAATTTTAGCATAATAATTTGGATATATTTTTATCCTGATATGACACACTCTTAAATCGAGTTTTGCCAGCCACCAGATAAATGCTATTGTTTGTATCACCATAGTAGCAATTACTGCTACAGGGATCTTTCCTGTACTTTGGTTTTTCATCTTAAAGTTCTCTTGCACAAATAGCTGCGTATTGATATATACAAGATTCATCAAAATTACGTCCAAAAAATCTTTTCTAAAATAAAGTTAATTGATTGCACTAAACAAGCGATGCAAATAATATAAGAGACATGAAATCTAGCCTTCTTGGAAAGTTATTAATAAACTCGATAATACCAATAATATGTGCTATCTTTTTGTTTCAGCACTTTAAACCTTCAAAAAACATACCAATAAAAAGTAAAACAACTAGTGAGGATAGAATAGCATTACGCATTGCAGCTGAAAGTTGCAATTTGGATAACGTAAAATCCTTAGTAAAAAACACAGTAAATATCAATGATACCTATTATTTTGGTGCAACATCATTACACTATGCCACAAGCGGAGATTGTTTAGAAGTTGTAAAATTTCTAATTGAAGAGGGCATTGATGTAAATACTACTGACGCTTTTAGCTGGACAGCTTTGCACTATGCTGCACGAAAAGGACATCTGGGAATTGCTAAATTTCTACTGCAAAATGGAGCAAATCCTCTTGCTAAAAACAAAGATAAAAAAACTCCTTTAGATCTTGCTGTAGAGGAATTAAATAATAATAAAGAAGATATTTATGAGGAAATTATCAATTTACTTTCTCACTATCAATTATTCCCATAGCAGCTGTGATGATAGTACGATAACCCAGGTTATCAATCACATGCTCAGCCTTATTTATTTATCCATTCACCATAAACTCCCTTGTGAAACCCCAAAAGGTTGATCTTTGCTTCGGCAAATAATTCAGGACTCCCTGGCATTGTGATATTTAGTGTTGCTGCACCACTCATCAGCTGATTTAATTTTGCAGATGCTGCACTTTGCGCCAAATCACTATTTGCATAAATATCTCGTAGAATATAGCTTGGTTCCTGATTACCCATTTTTTCCGTCATCGTCACTGCTTTCTCATAATCATACCAATAGGCAATAACCGAGCCATATTGATTACGCTCATTAAATCTTACTTGCCAACTTGTAATATCTCTAGGTGTTAAAGTAATAGTGCTTAAAGTTTTTCCGGTAACTGATTTTGCTTTCCCTTTTGAAACAAAAAGTAAATATCCTCCAGCAGGTTTTGCTATTGCTCCATAAATTTGAGCAAGCCTGGTCAAAAAATGCATATCGCTCTCTGCAGCCTGATCAATATGTGATATCATGATATTTGCAAACTCTGCAGCAACTTTAGCTTTATAGCCATGGTTACCTGCAATTTTTTCCACCAAATCATTTAAAGTAATTTGATGCCACTCATTAAATACTTGTTCCTTTAAAGACTGTTTCAAATCTGCTGCATGACTTTTAATCTTTAGTGCTTGTGGTGGACCTTGTATCGTAATTTCATTTACTATGTAATCTCCCATCGGCATAATGCCAGTTTCCTTATATCCAAGCAAAATATTCAGCTTTGCTCCAGTTCTAGGAATCTCAAATAATGAATCACGGTCATCAAGATGAATTACAGCAGTATCACTTATTACTCCAGCTTCATCAGTAATATGCATTGATACTAACCGACTTTTTATCAACTCAGTGATGGAAATGCCTTCTACTGAAATACTAAAGTCTGGTGTCATTTTAATCCCATAGTTTTACTACTTGCTTTTGTATCGTTCTTTGAATGACAGGCAATTTAATAATTAAGCCTGCAGGAAGAAGTTCATACTCTGCAAGTCCAGGATTAGCTCTTAACACAACCTCAACTGCTTCTGAGCTGAATCCATAGTGCTTCCAACAGATCAAATCTAACATATCATTTTCTTTAGTTTTGTAGTACATCATCATCAAGTTGTATATTGTCAACGGGATTATTTAGTGATCCATCTAACAACACGTTATCGTAGTGCTTCAAACTTAAGTGAAACTCAATCTTTCTTGGTTCACCATTTGGAAAAAAATATTTCTGCGTTTCTTCTATTTTCACGATAACAAAATGGCCTAAAATGTTACCTTGGCCATCAATGAGTAAGAAAGGGTTTGATGAATTTCGCATATTATTTATTTGCTTCAGCCCTCCTGAATAGATTACCCCTGCAAGCTCAACAATATCCTCTCCAGGACCAATACTTTGAAGCAACGGCTTTTCTCCAATACGCTCAAGTGCAGGCCAGCGATGTTCACTTCTGCGTGTAAAGCCTTGCTCAATTAATGAAAATCTATATGGACCAAGAGATAACATAATTTAATTTATATCGTAAAGTGCGCCACTAAATTGCTCTCTAATTCGCTCCATTACTTCATCAGCAATGCTACGTGTATCTTGCCCAGGAGTTGAATGAATATTAATACTGAAGTGATTATTTTGAGTTTTATTCTCTATAGCTTTACTGTGTGCTGCAATGGGGTACTTAAGAGAATCACTTATAACGTTATTTACAGACTTAACTTCTAGTTTAGACTCATTTCTTTTATTCCACGGATTACTGATTGTTCTAAAGGGCTGAGTAATATTATTCCAAAATTTTCCTACCCAATCAGAAAAAGACTTCCATACAATTTTCACTGATTCCCAGATAGTAACAAAAAAGTTCTTTACTGCTTGGCATTTGGTAATTATCAAAGTTGCAGCAACAGCAATACCACCAATAATCAGCCCCATAGGGTTGCTCATCACAGCAATTGTTAATGCTTTAAATCCAGCAATAATTGCTGGAAAAACTGCAGAAGTAGAATAAAGACCTATTTTTACCAAAGTAATAACAGATCCAAACACTTTCCAAGTAGATAAAAGAGCCAATAAGGAACCTTTTACAAAAGTCCAAGCATATCCAAGAGATATGGCTGCTATTTTAATGCTAATCAACGCAGTAATCATGCTCATGATCACTGTAGTCAATACTGGATACTCCTTGGCATAAAGTGCTACTTGTGTAGTTGCTGACTTCAGAAGATTAACAGTAAAATTTAAAGGTGGTAATAATACAGAACCAAGATTCATTCCCACTTCTGCCATTGAGTTTTTAAGTAACTGAAGGTTATTTGCTGTAGTATTTGCTCTGTTTTCAAACTCCCTTTGCATTGAGCCCTTATATTCCTCGTTTATTAATCGTAAAGATTTTTTGTACTCATCAAGACTACCAATGAGTAGTGCTATATCATCTTGATATTCAAGGCCAAAGAGATCAAAGAGAACACTAGAACGCTCTTGCTTACCTAATTTTGCAACTGTTTCTAAAAACTTAACTAATGTGCCTTGTGCATTCTTGCCAATTGCTTTTTCAAATTCCTTAGCATTTATTTTTAGCTGCTGAAAAGCTTTTTGAAAATTGCCACCTTGCTTACTTGCTGTTTGCAACTTACTGAGCATTGCATTAATTGCTGTACCTGCTTTTTCAGGAGTTTTACCTAGGCTAATGAAGCTACTTGCTAAAGCTCCTGCTTCTACTGCAGTTAAACCAAATTGCCTTGCTGTACCACCGATTCTGTTTAGCGCAGGAATAATGTCTTTAGCTTTTGCTGCAGTGTTATCAGAAATATGATTTATTGCATCACCAATATTTGCCATTTCACCAATTTCAATTTGATAAATATTAGAAAGTTTAGCAATAGCATCTCCTGCCTCTTCTGCTGACATATCAAATGCAGTTGCCATTTTGGCCACAGTGTCTGTAAAAGTCGTAAGATCTTTAGCTTTAATACCAAGTTGACCACCACTTGCAGTAATTTGCGCAAGTTCTGCTGCAGATAGCGGAATTGTACGCGACATTTCCTTTAATGTTTCACCAAGTTTTGTTAAGCCATTTACATCTGTATCTTCAAACTTTACAACTTTCTTTACATCAGCCATGGCACTCTCAAAACTAATTGCAGCCTTAAGTGGTGCAGCAAGTGTGAGGCCAAGTGCTACAGCATCCATCATTTGAGCTCTAAAATTTGCTCTTTGCGCTAAAACTCCTTTACGTTTTTGCATTACGGAATTTAAAGCCGTATAGTTATTTTTAAGCTTTTCAATAGAAGAGCCAAGTTTAGCTTGGTCTCCAATAAGAGATTTTATATCTCTACCACTTTTACTGAACTCCGTGCGTAAATGGTGGAGAGCACTTCTTTTTGTAAATAAGCTGTTTTAGCTTTCAGTGCTGCAGCTTAAGATTTTGTAAATTCATTTTGCAGGCTCTTACTTGGTGCTTCTGCATTTTTTATCTGTTTAGCCAGAGATTTTGTTTTTATTTCTAGCTCATTCCAAGAACGCCTAGCAAGCAGAGCATCGTGGCTGAGCTCTTTAAACTTGGATATTGATTTACTTGATGATTCAAGTTGTTTTATCGTACTACCAATACGAGAAAGCTGCTTCGTACTACCTGCTATCGTACTATTAAAACTGCTTTGCAGTGTTGCTCCAATTACTATAGAAATTGCTTTCATTTGTATAATTTTCCGCTACTTTCAAACCAAGTAATAAATTCTTCAATATCCATATCAAGCCACTGATTGATTCCACCACCAACCATTGAGCTAAGCGATAATACGCTCAGCCTCAAGTCTTCTGCTGAGACAAAAAACCTTGTAATGCTCCTTGAATCTTACTGTAGTCTGCAAGATCAAGCTCTTCTACTGCTTCTCTTGAAATACTTGCAAGATTTGCAATCAGTGCTACTTCCTTCTCTGCATCGTTATTACTCATACGTTCAACAGCTAAACGATCTCGCACTTTTGGACGGCGTAGAGTTAACTCTGAAACTAAAATCCCATCGATTTTTATTGGTTCAGTTAATTTAATTTTTTGCATTACTTTACCTTCTTACTCAAATTCCTAAGGCTGTGCGCATAGAAGCCATTTGATCAACACCATCGATCTTGCGAATCATGTTTTCTGCATCAATTTCAATCAATTCTCTGCCATCAATGGTAAGCTTATAATAGTTGGCAGCAATTATACATTTTAGTGTTGCTTTTTCAGCAGCCTTCCAGTTACCAAAATCAAGTTCCTTAAAGAGCCCTCTTAAGTTAATTACTACTGATTCGGCATCGCTACTTCCCTGTAAACCTCCTCTTAAAGTAAGAGAAACAGCATTATTGTTTATCAATCCGAAAAGTCTAAAGAGCTCAGAGTCATATTCAGAAAAAGTGAAATCTGCTTCAAGCTTTTCCATGCCCATATCAATATTTATTGGAATATCCATACCACCAGCTCTGTATTCTTCTGTTTTTATGGTAAGTTTTGGCAAGGTTACTTCATCTATTTTTCCTGCATAACCACGACCATCAACAAATACGTTAAAATTCTTTAGGATCTTTGGTAACATCTCTCTTTCTCCTTTTACAATATTGCGCCACTCACAAGGTGTGACCTGAAAGTAATCTGTTCAGCTGGATATGGTGGCGTGAACTCAAAATCAAAAGACACTTTTCCGCTTGCAATATTTGTTGGTGTATTGAGCTCTGGAGTTGCATAACACTTTCCGCTAATAATCGCCCCTTGCGCTTTTAAATTTGCCAGATAGGAATTTACCCCCTCAATCACATCATCTATATAAGTTTTGGTAATATTGCGATCAACTGCCCATAAATGAGCTCGAAGTAGACTATTGTTGATTAAATCTGCAGTCCTTCTCACTGACAGAAAAGTCCATTTTGAGTCATTTGAACATGTTCTATTTCCCCAAAGCCTATAGCCATTTTGATGAATTATCGTTGTTACTTCATTTTCATTTAAGTGGTTTGCTCTACAATTTGTATTACCGAGCGTAAAATCAATAGGCCTGCTTGTGCCAACAATACCATTTATCTCTTTATTTGAAGGCGAGTGCCAGAATCCTTGTTCGCTATCTACTTTCGCTATTAAACCAGCTACAAATGGGCTAGACGGCAAAATTTCTTCTTTTCCTTCAATAAACACTTTAACCCATGGGTCAACAACGTAAACTCTTGAGCTACCTACACTTTTTCTCCATTTTATGGCTTCTTCATCATTGGTATTTGGTCCATCTGCAACTATTATTGCCCTTAGCTTTTCTGCTACTCCTATCAAAGCTGCTACTACTGGGTTTTTAGGATTTTCAGATTCAGGCAATTGATGAGTAAACTGAGGTGCAATTAGTATTCTTGGGGCAACATGTATTATGCTTTCACTGCTGAGGAATGCTTGAATTCCCTGATATTTTCCAGTCTCTTCATCAACTCCACCAATTATATTTTGAATAGCTTCACTTTCTTCAATTCGAATAACTACTACTGTTGCACCAATTTGGGAAAATATTCCGTTTATTGCAGAAGGTAGTGTTCCACTTTTCCCAAGCTTTGCTGCTTCCTTTAAGCTTCCTGCTATTAATACTGGACTATTGAGTGGAAATTTTTGCTCATCAGCTTCAGGGGCAGTACCAATTACACCTATCACTGATGATTTAGCTGTACGTACTGATCTTGCTCCTGAGGTTACCTCAATAACCTTTACTCCGTGTAAAAATTCTTCTGGCATTTCTTCCCTTTTTAACTTTCTTGCATTTTTTTCCTGAAATCATCGAGTAAAGTCTGTAGCTCTTCTTCACTTTTGACTTCTTTAATTTTCTTCTTGGCGATGTCTTCCAATTCTTCACATTTCATTATTTCTTTTACTGCTTTTTTTTGCCTTCTCTTGAATTATTTTTGCCATCTCTACTACTGAAATTCCTCTCACTCTTGCTAAAGGCTCTATAATTGCTGCATCTTTTTTATTTATAGATTCTGGTGCTGCTAGAATGTTTTTTTGCGGCTTCTGCTTGAATCTCATAAGATTTAGCTTTTTGGTGAGAATTCCCTGCATATTGGTTAATATAGCTATCATAATAAAAACGCATACTATCAAATGCACAAAGCTTCGCATTATCCAGCAACTCCTTTTGTATATCTTCTCTAGTACACTGAGCAATTTCTCCTCCTTCTGTTAAACAATAACTTTTTTGCCAGTCGAAATTCTTTGGTGCTTCATACCAATCATTCCCAGTTGGCTTATTTTCAAGTACTGTTACTTCTATCTGTTTGTTATTTTCAAATCTAATATAAATTGGCATTCTTTGCTACCTCCAGAGCTCATAAGTTTCAGATAATCCTGGACATTGCCAAGCCTTTAGTGTTCTCTCTACATCCACCTCAAGCCCTGTGGTTAGAAAATTGCTACGTATGTTATGTATTCCCCACTGGATAAATTGACCATAGTTGTATACATAATTTGATGCAAGCATACCTTGACTGACTTGTATTCTGGAACATAGGTAAGATGATGTGTAAAGTAATGTTGCAACTGTTTTTCCTGCTGGAATTTCCACATTACCAGATCCAGCTAACTTGCTATATATTATTCTTGAAATTCTTGATTTATTAGAATTGGTATTATCTGGTGTTCCCACAAATAGTCCTGCACCCCCATACTCCGTACTAGAGTATGATGATCCAACAAATTCTATTGTTTTATTTATGTTCACATTCGTTGTATTTTTTATAAATACTACTCCAAGTGCAGCATATGGGTAATAGTATATCTCATCATAACTACCAGAAAAACTTTTTGTGCATAACTCTCCGTAAATAAATGTTCCTTTACTTCCCTCTATAAAACTTAGTTGTCTTGGCCGATAAAAACTAACGTAATCTGTATCGTATTTATGGCTACCTGCTAGTAATTGCAACATATAGTCGGTTTTTGTTATATCACTACTCCACCTTCCAAGCTCTGTTGTAAGTTCCGTGGCCAAAGTAATTATTTTTTCTTCCAAGTACGCCAAATAAGAAAGGTAATGACCCTGGTTCAACCATATTGCGCTTTTTTATTTCTTGTGTAAGCGACACTTTCAGCTCATCATCTCTAGTTTTTATCTCGTTTATAAGGGATGTTTTTAATTGGTTATCACGAGTTTCTATTTCCCCAATAATTGATGAGCCAGATGGTACATTATTAACAGCACGAAAATCTTCTACTAAACCTTTAAGACCATCTTTATGACTATTACTAATGCTATTTATTGCTGCAATATTGGCATTCTTTCTCGTATCAAGTAGTGATATATGTGAATCTGATGATGCTTTTAAAGTATTTAAGGAATTATCCCTAAGCTTGTTGATTTCATTAACAGACTCTGTTTTTACTGCAGTTATTGCTGATATTGAGTTTGTTTTATTGCTGTTTATATCATTTAGGTGTTTTTTTGCACTATCAAGAAGTTCTTTTAGCTTACCATCAGTCATCTGTACAATTTCAGAAACTGCACTTTTGTCGACTATTGATTCCAATGCTTTAGCAAGATCAAGGTCAGAGACCTAGAACATGTGCGGTGGGATAAAGACCCTGCACAAGTCTAAGATCAGTGACCTTGAACTTGTGGGGTGGGACAGAGACCCTGCACAAGTCTGAGATCAGTGACCTTGAACTTGTGGAGTGGGACAGAGACCCTGCACAAGTCTAAGATCAGTGACCTTGAACTTGTGCAGTGGGACGGAGACCCTGCACAAGTCTAAGATCAGTGACCTTGAACTTGTGGGGTGGGACAGAGACCCTGCACAAGTCTAAGATCAGTGACCTTGAACTTGTGGGGTGGAACAGAGACCCTGCAGAAGTCTAAGAGGACTGACCTTGAACTTGTGGGGTGGGACAGAGACCCTGCACAAGTCTAATATGAGTGACCTTGATTTTGTGGGGTGGGACAGAGACCCGGCACAAGTCTAAGATGAGTGACCTTGAACTTGTGGGGTGGAACAGAGACCCTGCAGAAGTCTAAGATCAGTGACCTTGAACTTGTGGGGTGGAACAGAGACCCTGCAGAAGTCTAAGATGAGTGACTTTGAACTTGTGGGGTGGGACAGAGACCCTGCACAAGTCTAAGATGAGTGACCTTGAACTTGCGGGGTGGGACAGAGACCCTGCACAAGTCTAAGATGAGTGACCTTGAACTTGTGGGGTGGAACAGAGACCCTGCAGAAGTCTAAGATCAGTGACCTTGAACTTGTGGGGTGGAACAGAGACCCTGCAGAAGTCTAAGATGAGTGACTTTGAACTTGTGGGGTGGGACAGAGACCCTGCACAAGTCTAAGATGAGTGACCTTGAACTTGCGGGGTGGGACAGAGACCCTGCACAAGTCTAAGATCAGTGACCTTGAACTTGTGGGGTGGAACAGAGACCCTGCAGAAGTCTAAGATGAGTGACCTTGAACTTGCGGGGTGGGACAGAGACCCTGCACACGTCTAAGATGAGTGACCTTGAACTTGCGGGGTGGGACAGAGACCCTGCACACGTCTAAGATGAGTGACCTTGAACTTGTGGGGTGGGACAGAGACCCTGCACAAGTCTAAGATCAGTGACCTTGAACTTGTGGGGTGGGACAGAGACCCTGCACAAGTCTAAGATCAGTGACCTTGAACTTGTGGGGTGGAACAGAGACCCTGCAGAAGTCTAAGAGGACTGACCTTGAACTTGTGGGGTGGGACAGAGACCCTGCACAAGTCTAATATGAGTGACCTTGATTTTGTGGGGTGGGACAGAGACCCGGCACAAGTCTAAGATGAGTGACCTTGAACTTGTGGGGTGGAACAGAGACCCTGCAGAAGTCTAAGATCAGTGACCTTGAACTTGTGGGGTGGAACAGAGACCCTGCAGAAGTCTAAGATGAGTGACTTTGAACTTGTGGGGTGGGACAGAGACCCTGCACAAGTCTAAGATGAGTGACCTTGAACTTGCGGGGTGGGACAGAGACCCTGCACAAGTCTAAGATGAGTGACCTTGAACTTGCGGGGTGGGACAGAGACCCTGCACAAGTCTAAGATCAGTGACCTTGAACTTGTGGGGTGGAACAGAGACCCTGCAGAAGTCTAAGATGAGTGACTTTGAACTTGTGGGGTGGGACAGAGACCCTGCACAAGTCTAAGATGAGTGACCTTGAACTTGCGGGGTGGGACAGAGACCCTGCACAAGTCTAAGATCAGTGACCTTGAACTTGTGGGGTGGGACAGAGACCCTGCACAAGTCTAAGATCAGTGACCTTGAACTTGTGGGGTGGGACAGAGACTCTGCACAAGTCTAAGATCAGGGACCTTGAACTGAGGCTCAGGCACTACAGAACTTTCCATACAACACTTTTATGCACGAGAGCATAAAAACAGTTATATATATACCGCTTACACCCAGCGTAAAGAAGAACTTTACAAGCATGTAACGTTAAAATCAATTTATTGCGTCTACTTCGAGCATATATATTTGTATAAGATTCACTTGTTCTTTCCAATTGAGAATAAATCAAGATCAGAAGAGAGAAAAAAAAAGATCATATTATAGTTAAGAATAATAGTAAAGAATATGGTGGGGCCAGTGTAATGAGGGCAGAAATTTTGGGTCCATATAATATAATAAGCCCATACTCCCCTTCTACGGAGGCAAAGCTTTCAAAATACCTCGCTAAGGGTGCTGTTGATTTTCTCATAAATATTTAAATTTAATAACTCTAAAGTGAGCAAGTGTTCATTACGCAAAAAGCTACACTCCATCCAGGTTGAGCGTTGTACGTGAATTTTAAAATATCTTCCTATTCTTACTATTCTAGACTAGCTGATGCCCGCGACTTCGTCCGCGTGGATTTACGTTTTTCAAAATCCAGCGGGAACTTTTTTGTTTTCCGGAGAGAAATTAGCCTATGTGTTAATCCATGGTATAATCTATTTCCATTCCAAATTTCATCCAAATCCGTTCAGCTGTTTTGGCGTGATTGAGTAACAAACATCCAAACATCCACACTTTCACATTTATAATATTATTAGAATGAATCTAGACGATGCCCGTGACTTTGTCCACGAGGATTTAGGTTTTTTTCGAAAGCGCCGTGAGAAATCATTGATATTTTAAGATGAAAGGTAGCTGTCCTTCCCCGGAATGCAAGCTATCTCTGTACCAAGTCAAAATTGGTTAAACAGATGAGCCGTGAAAAGCTAGCACACAGATACACTTTCGCATTTATAATAATATATAAGTGTGCCAAAAATCTGCGAAAGCCGTAAATAAATAAATGTCTCAGATAAAATGGCTTGTTTTATGCCCAAGTATTTTAATTTATTTATTTTTATTTGGGATTAGTTGTCAAATACCGTATTTAGGAAATAATTTTTTTTCATGTCTGGGCTAGAGACCCGAAAACAGGGTTGGCTATTAATTAATAATACTCACATTTAAAATGAGGATGAAAAAGTCCAGTGTGAATAAAAACGATGTTATTGGATTGAAGTTCAACTGAAACAAGAGAGAAATCATATTAGATCACATCCATCGTGTTTCAACGTAGACTGAATAAAAAAGCTAGTCTAAAGTACTGTCTAACCGCGACTGAGATAGCGATAGCCCGACGTAACGATGAATAACATGACAATTACTATTGTTTAGTAGTCAATATTTGTATTAACCGATCAACAACATTTGTATTAAACGTTTTTTATGTGAAAACGAGTAAATAACTAATGAGAAATACAATGATGCCACGAATTCTCAAAGTTGGTTTTGCAACTAAAGTTGTATTCCTTGAAAAAAATCGGTTACACGATATGGGACTAAAATTGGTTAGCTGCGTCTCTCTATCACATTAGTAACTTTATCTGTGCTCTCTTTTTAGTATGAATGAGAAAGCAAACGTTCCTTTGTCTAGATTTTTTACTCCATCTACGTGTTTCACGTAGGCAGAATGAACTTCTTTTTTAAATTTATTTATTATAATTGTTATATTATGTATATAACAATTTCTATCTCGCCAAACTCCACATCAGACTGCAACTGCACTAGAGTGAAGGAATTCTCCGTTTGGTACAATGTTGTCCTGAATCGATGATAAATCAAATATTAGGCATATCTTCTAGGCAAGCGCCCTCCATCTTAGGCTGCATCATCACCTACCAGCCTGATTGATACTAGAACGAGAGAAAGAAAATGCATTTATTTGTTGTTGGTTTCACAGAACATTTTCATCTGTGACACCACCCCAAATGGGTGTACAGCTCAGCATAATGTCTTGGATCATATGCGTTAACACACACACATAAGATGCAGGACGCTGATTTTCAGCTGTGACCCGGGTGACGCCACAGTTACAAACTTAAATTATAAATATAACAGAAAAGACACAACAAAACACAATTACAAACACAAACACATTAAAAATAATCTTTAAATTAAAGTGTATAACTACTAAGTGTATTAATTATTACTAATATTATAAATGCAAAAAAATGTCTGTTTGTCTGTCTGTCTGTTTTTCTGTCTGCCTGCTAGCTTTTCACGGTCCAAAAGTTTGACCGATTATGATGAAATTTGGTATAAAGTTAGCTTACATCCCGGGGAAGGACATAGGCTACTCATCCCAGAAAATTAAAGAGTTCCCACGGGATTTTTAAAAAACCTAAATCCACGTGGACGAAGTCGCAAGTATCAACTAGTTCAAATGAAAAGCCACAATAGCTCAACGGTCGAGGAGCGGACTGAATTCCGAAATGTCGGCGGTTTAAAACCCCATCGTTGCACTATTTAATTGTCGTACCTACTCCTAGCACAAGCTTAACGCTTTTGGAGGGGGAAGGGAATACTAATCGTGATTAGCATGGCTAATATGCTTTATAAAAAAATAGTATGTAGTTGCAAAATTTAGCATAAGTATAAGTCGTCAAAAATGTTAGAACTCGTTGCAAACACTCGAAAAGTGAAACTTCTGGGGGTTTTGGCACGCTTCGTTGAGAAAATCACGTCCAGTCTGATCGTATCAGACCCAAACTACCCAACTCGACTCAATTTGACGCAATCTGGCCCTACCTGACCTAATCAGGACCAAACTGCCCGAACCGAGTTAGTTTGACAAATTCCGTCTGCATAGACCATCGCTAATTGAACGCCGGTGGCAACGTTCCAAATTCTAAAGGCTGTTTTACACCGAAGCAACAACGTGCGATTTACAGTGCGACATTCTAGACATTGTGTGCAGTTCACACTCAGTAGAAACCTAAGCATCAGAAAACTAAGCTTCAAGATAATGTAATAGAGTATCAGGAGTAGGGTAATTGATTTAGTGCATTGTAAGTATAAAACGGGTAAATACTACGATTAATTAGGCTATTTTTAACTACTGATATTTCGACTCAGTTGCATGGGTCGTGGCCATGACAGGCTGCGAAAGGTCGAGAGGTGAAGTTCGAGCTGTCATGGGCAGTACCGATCTACCCTCTTTCTTAGTCTTTTCTTTGTTTTATAAATGTCATTAAACCACGAAATAAGCTTAAAATTTATTAGCTACGTACTATATTCGCTCGTGCTGACACAAGTGCGTACACTGCATACCAAAACTTCCATGGCATAGCCCCGCTAAAAGCAAGACCTCTGGATGGGTGCCCCATGAGCTCCTACGTTGCGCGTCACTGGCACCTCCCGGCGTGACCACGGCCCGTTTTATACAATAAAATAAAAAATATAAAAATAAAAATCTTTTTTATTCGAATAAACTTTTACAAGTACTTACGAATAGTCAGATGCATCTACCACTGGTTCGGAATGCCTTTGCTACCGAGAAGAACCAGCAAGAAACTCGGCGGTTGCTCTTTTCTAATATTTGATATAGGTACAAGATTATGCCATGTATAAAATAGTATTTGCAGTCTTGTGCGTTGCTGGAACGAGCTGCAGGTCAAATCCACGCTCTTTTGTCATTTAGTTAATCTTCAATTGTGTAATATGTTTTTTTCAGGAGCATATTTTTAATAGATTTTTTAAACTTGTGCAAAGGTAAGTCCAAAATAGTTTGCGGGATTTTATCATACCCATACCCACAAATGACTTTTGGACTTTCCTGAGGCGGAAGGTAGGAGCGTAGGGTAGGGTAGGACAATATATATCTTCCATCTAATCATCTAAGCTATCCTTTTCCGCAAGCAACATTTTGAAAGGGATAGCAATAGATTAAGACGTGTAATTTTAGTTTAGTTTAGAGAATGTGTACAACGGAATGAGCCACAGTATGTCGTTACACCACGAAATAAGCTTAAAATCATTAATTGATTTAGAGCCTATTTAATAATCGCCAGATAAACTTTATCTATCGAATAAATTTGACATTTTGACCCAATACAAAAATGAAGTAAAATTTTTTCGTCAGATAAAGTTTATCTGGCGGTTATGAGACAGGCCCTTATTATAATATTGTTACCAAGTTTATACAGACCCCAAGTTTTTAATTTCAACAAATGACACGAGAGCTTTCTCATTCTCTTCTGTAATATAAGTAGAAGTACAGTACGCGGCAGAAAATAATGTACATCGACCTTTAGAAGGAGATAGCGATAGAAAATTAATATGACGCGATGTTAATGTTTTGTGTCAAATTTCATGTCAAAAGTACGATTTCAGTCCTTATTTTAAAAGTGAACCGTACTTTTGACATGACAGTTAAAATGGCGCGTGAGGAGTATTTTTTATAGACTATAGTCGACGCATTTTAAACTGAGTCATCGAGTTATCTGTCTGTTTCGCTCGCACTTACAGGTCGTAGGTAAGTGCAAGCGAAAAAGACAGATAACTCGACGACTCAGTTTAAAAAGCGTCGACTATAGTTATATAATAAAATACGCTGTAAAATGAAATACTCCTCGACCTAGGATAGAAATGCAAATTAATACAACAAGAGTCCCCAAGTTTGTTGACTTTCAGACCCTTTAATATTTCCCGTAAAGACCCCTCTGTTTGAGTTTATAAAAGTGAGATACTGAGTTAGTCAAACAAGTTATATAACTTCGCAATCTTCTTCGGAAAGGCAGGAACATGAATTTCGTTTATTTATAAAAGAAAATAATAAAGTGCAAGTTATTCTCGCGCAATCGGCGTTCTGTAGTTTTAAAAAATCCTTATCAACAAACCAAAATCAAAAATATATCAGTTAAAACCCGGTTAAGAATGAGTAAAATTCGTGCACCGAGGGTTCCGTACTAGTCATATTTTTTCGACATTTTGCACGATAAATTAAAAACTATTATGAATAAAATTTGTAATTTGAGCGGTGCGTTGATAGACCCGTCTGTCAGTCATTCAGTCAGCTTTTCCTTTTATATATTTAATGGATTTATGAAAATATTGATGAATAGGTGATATTTTATTCCAGGGAACAGTACTTTTGTCTCATTTTGACTGTAGTCAAAATGAGTCATAAGGACTGGTTTTTGCTCATGAGATGACAAAAGGAAGGAAAAGAAATTCAGTTACATGTATCTAATTACAGCTCAAACAGCAGAGTTTAGAGACTTAAGACTTGGCATGTACAGTACGCGACAGGTCGAGATGGCGATCGGGGTAGGAACGCCCTGCATACCCGCACAGCCCTCGTTCTAGCCCGGTGCGGGCGAGCGCGGGTGACGAACGGGTATGCGGGGCGTTCTACCGTCTCATACCCCGATTGCCATCAGGACTGTCGCGTACTATAGGTTATCTCTTTAATTCTTTACAAAAACAATTTTAACTATTCAAAATACGTTCACACAATGACAAGCTTATTATAGGCAAACACAGCATAGCATGCATACAAATTGTCATACATTTCCTACAGCTAATTAACAAAATTAAATTAAATTAGATATTAAATACATATTAATGATTATTATTTACCTACAAGATTAATCATAGAAATATTTGCAAAAAGATTCAAAACATAATTACATAATTATTTATTTATTTAATTATTTTAATACTTATTAAATATTTAATTATTTTAATACTTTAACGTAGTACGTTACTCTTTAACGTAGACTCCCACTAAGCTAGAAGTTCCAGAGATTCGATCTGAACAGGATAGGTCCAAGTTGTTCTTGTGAACCAGTCTCAATATAGGTATATTACCTAAACTATCGTAAACTAAAACATTAGGGTCCGTGACAAGTAAATGAATTGAGGGCCCAAAGGTTTTCGTTGCGAGAAAATTGGACTGTATATTCAATAAGGTGTATTACTTTTACATTAAGGTTAATTTATTATTTACGGCCTTTTACCCAAAACATATTGTCGTGGCGCCTCCTGTTTTATGCTTAGTTAGACTCGGCTTGCCGCCCGGGTTTGAGGGTTGAAACCAGAGACGTCACGAAGGCTAGTTTGTGAATGTTTGATTATGCACTCACCCTTGCTCGATGCGCAGTCTGCTTGCGCGTGCGACACCAGGTTAATGCGCCGTCTCCGCGGCACTGAGGCGACGGGCGAGGAAGCGGCCTTCCTCCCCGTCGCATAGGACAGAATCCATTGCCTCGCACTCTGTAATACATATATGGGACGGGCAGATTTCGCCTAGACGAAATCTGCCGGGGCTACTGTCTTCCTCGCCGCTAAGCGGGGAAGACCAGGGCTGACTAGCACTAAATTAAAGGAGGAACGGTTCCATCATTAGCCCAGCCATTAGGATTATAATTGGGTCCAATTAACCTACCGTGATTCGGTCAGTTAATCGCCTATCTGTGTTGGCTCAAAGTGCCGACCTGGCGCCCCAGCTATCTATGTCAGCTCACAGTGCCGACCTGGCGCCCCAGCTATCTATGTCAGCTCACAGTGCCGACCTGGCGCCCCAGCTATCTATGTCAGCTCACAGTGCCGACCTGGCGCCCCAGCTATCTATGTCAGCTCACAGTGCCGACCTGGCGCCCCAGCTATCTATGTCAGCTCACAGTGCCGACCTGGCGCCCCAGCTATCTATGTCAGCTCACAGTGCCGACCTGGCGCCCCAGCTATCTATGTCAGCTCACAGTGCCGACCTGGCGCCCCAGCTATCTATGTCAGCTCACAGTGCCGACCTGGCGCCCCAGATATCTGTGTCAGCTCACAGTGCCGACCCTTTGCCACCTACGCCGGGAGTTAGCCGACTAGCAACTAAGGCCTGCCAGCAAGGGGGGCCCCGTCGACTCTCGCCGCTGGTTATTGGCTTGTTGGCTACATGGAAACGTTCCTTATGCACACAATTAATGGCAATCAAATATAGTTACTTATAGTTAGCCACTTACGAGTAATAATACAGGATGCGAGGCACCGAACTGATGACGGCAGGCGTGCTGTGAGGCGAGGCTGCCGTGTTCGGATCCAGTCAGTTAACAAAATGGTGGGCGCCGTGGTTTAAGGCTCCGACCACAGACAGTCGGCGTCGCGTTTCAAGTATAGACCATTAGACCCATAGAGTAAAGTCACAGACAACTTACCATAGTATTTTAAGCGTCCGGCTCTGGATTCCTCTCCTTCTAATCTCGCTTTGCTCGTTATTGTAATTAGATATTATAATTGGATGATTTAATTTTACGATGATTACTATTTATATTTTGTACAATTAACTATTTCGCGACGTTCGTCGCGACACATATAGCTAATAGATACATTGCTATAATGTTTCACACGCATATTATACAGGTGGAAGTTTGTATGTATGTGTGTGTGTTTGTTACTCTTTCACGCAAAAACTACTTGACAGATTTAGCTGAAAGGAGACCATCCTCCGATTTTTGTCTACAGTAGGTACAGCTACGCGTCTGTGGCGTCACCGCCCCCCAGGTCTCAACTTATTGCGCACGAGTAGTATAATACTATAATTAAATACAGTCACAATAAAACAACAAGATTTTGGGATCACTTTCAAGCCCTCGTCCGGCCAACACTCTGCGTATTTACCGGACGAGAACTTGAATAAATCACTGGAGAATTGGCGAATCCAGCTTTCCCGCCATCATATTCAGGATACTGTTGGAGCTCGCACGCAGCCTTGCCAGGATGGATGACGTCCTTTTCCTTATTATGGCAGAGGTATAGTTTTGAGGTGGCACAATGCTCACCAGTTTATCTCTGATAGGCGAAACCTGCCTTACTAGTGCACTCATATAAGGGGACGTTCTTTGTAGCCTCTCTTGGTCTGTCCATCTCATCATCAAGGGATGTCATCTCATCTCATCTCGTCAAATACTCGAGCGGTAAACCAAAAATGTTTTTCAGCTCTCATTTTTCAAGTACAGGAGACAACGTGATTTTGTAAATCTATAAATATAAAAGGAAAATCTGACTGACCGACTGACTGGCTGATTTATCAACGCACAACTCAAATTATTGATGGATCGGGCTAAATTTTAGCATGCAGATAGCTATTAAAACGTAGACATCAGATACGATTTTTTTTTTTGAAAATTCAACTAAGAGGGTAAAATAGGGGTTTGAAATTTGTGTAGTCCACGCGGACCAAGTCGCGAGCATAAGCTAGTCAAAATATAAAAATAAGTTGCTGTGAAGCGGTAAGAGGTTTTCAAAAATGCTAAATTTCAACTTAATAGCTCTTGTGAAATGCTCTTATTGCAATGTCTGTGACATACAGACAGACGGCCAGACGGATCGAATAAAACAATGAGAGTTTCTTGTTTCACTACAAAAATAAAAAAATGAAATCAAAGACATTGTACACAAAATACAAGGCAGTAAACAAAGAACGGAACAGATGAAGGTCTTTAATCATCTATTCTTTCGCTAATAGATACCGTGTCCGCAACAGAGAAATATTTTATATTAATCACTGTCGGATCCCCCGGGATTCCGAATTATTAATATTTACAATCCAAGCGATCTTCAGTAAAGTCAAACGACGTTGTGAAGTTTCAAAGTTTCAAGATGACTTCTGAGTTGGCGTACCTATGAATGGCATCCAATAAATCAAGTTTCAACAAACCAATAGTTTATCCCATATCCATATTATCCATACTTTAATGCTTATCTATGTGTGTCTGTCTGTTACCTCTTCTCGACTCAACCACTGAACGTTACTTAACATAACACTTTACTTGAAACATAATATAATACAATAAAATATTATAACATCAAATTCTACAACATTTATTTGTGGTAAGCAGTAAAGATGTTTAAATCTCTATATATAAAAATGAATCGCTAAATGAATCGCTGATCGCGAATCTCGAGAACAGCTGAACCGATTTCGCTAGGTAATTCTTTTTTTATAATATTCCTTGAAGTATTAGGATGGTTCTTACGGAGAGAAATTTTTAAAAAAATAGAATCAACTGTTAGGCGGTACGAAGCTCCCCGGGGTAGCTAGTACCTCAATAAAATATATTTTATGGTTATTTATAACATTTTTAGTATGGTCAGATTGTACAATTTTAAAACATGGTGGTGTTATAATGTAAATAACGGGCAAGTACCACGATAAAGAGCACTAACTGTAACTAATAATTAAAGTCTTCCCAAGCATACGCGAGGTACCACAGGTCATAAAGCGTAGAAGAGGATGACACGAGCTTTTATCTGAAAAACTAATGACCAGTTTACGACCTAAACACCGAAGGTATTCTATGATCGTTCCGTGTCTCGGAGGGAGACTGAAATAAAAACTGAGAAAACAACCGTATTTATACATATTCTAACAATAATGCCTACTCGCAAGAAATCATTCGATTTCATTGAATAATTCAGTAAATAATTTTCGAGAGATTTTGAAAAGAATTACCGTTTACAAAATAATAACCAAGATTTTTTCGACATGTTAACTTGAGCTCGCATCAAATACTAAGTGATGATGCCATTGATTTACCAACAACCTAAATCAACGGATGATGCAGTAGATGGAAGCGGATGGGATAATTGGAAGGAATATTGCAGTTTTATAAACCCATACCTACTTTTAATCGTTTTCTATGCGACATGATATCGGAATGCTAAACATTATTATTATATTGGTTAAGTTTTGGAGTTGGTAGGTACTTTACATTTATCTTCGTGTAACCAGAGATCTAAATTCGGGATAATGAGAAAATATTTTCTCCATAAAATTCTCATAAATTAATGGTAAGCGCACAGAAGCGTTCTTTTGTTTCTAAACTTTTAGTCTTGTCACTTGTTATAAAATAAAAACTGGTCAAATTCTTGTTAGAATACGCGTAAGTATCCGATCTGAGTCCGTGCAAATACATTCCGAAGTAGTCATAGAACTATTTTTATGGTAGTTCATGCACTATATCCGACTTCCGTCATCCGATATCATCCGATATCATTAAAATTGGACATATGACGTAGATATGTCAAAGATATCTACTGAATAGCTTGGATTTGTGTGAGAGATCGGATTAGTGCGTATAAGCAATATCTGAATTCAGTCCGAGTTTTTCATATCCGTATTTTCACGGATTCGGTACGGATAAGTGCGTGATCGATCTAAAATAGGGATTTTTTTTTCAAAATCTGAATATATCAAGTAGCTGTAACATTGAGCTGGCATAAAGGCTGATTTTGCGGGATAAAATGTCCCCTGGATATAACCTACTTTTGAGCCCAAAACTCGTCAGATGTTTTAATGGTTGAACCGTGGTAAGATATAAAATACATCGCATTTATAATATTAGTGGGTATGGCTAAACAAACAAGTTAAATGGAGCAAGCTAAAACATATGTCGCTATGGTGAACAAGTCCTAAATCTTATGAAGCGTACCTACGTAGTCTACATACCCCAAAAAATTCGAGATTTGCGGACGGCATTTTTCTTTGAGGCCCCTAATTCATAAATTCTAACAATTTCGGGGACCATTGTTACGTTTTACGTGAACATTTTTAATAAAAAAATTTGGTCCTGTTAACATTAAAGGCGAAGAAATTTATTTTTGTGAATTTATTCGAGCTGGGAGCACCCGATAGCTTGAGCATTATTCAAATCGGTAATTTAAAAAATAATGTTCTAGTGACCGAATTTTGGCCACGGCTGATCAATTTTGTCGGATACTTGCCAACTAGACATGAGACAGTGTAGTGCAAAAGTATGTTCTTAAGTAATCATCAAGGGTCTCGTCTCAGAATGAGAAGTGTTTAGGCCATAGTCCGCCACACTGGCTAAGTTTCTCCACGTTGTTTTCCGTCACTGTTAAAGCGAGTAATATTTAATTGCTTAAAACGCACAAACTACGAAAGTTAAAGTTGCGTGCACGGGATCGAACCCCCGACCTCATGATTAGGAGGCGGATCACGGCTCGCCCCCAAATATCATTTAGAAAACTTTTTATACCTTCCTAAATAGATATTGCTACTTTTAAATGATTTTCATTTGACAATTTTTTTTAAACAGTGATTTTTCACATTAGGAATTATGATCAAGATCAATAATCACAGGTAGTTTTTCACTGAAAATACATAAGTTTCATTTTTGTAAAAGCGAAAATTCACTTTCGTGCAAAATTATTGATATCCGTTTATTACGTTTTATTTTTCTCGGGCGCGAAATTAAATAAATCATATTGTTATATTTTTTAATTTTCAAAGTTGTAAAATTTCGCGTCGTGATTTTTTACATGCTATTATAAGTTAGGTAAGGTGGCTGAAGGTATGGCGCATAACTGAGTAGGCTCCTGCGATAGTGGAGTGCAAGAAGGTGACAGTAGCACAAGTTGACGATTCACTGAGCTCTCGCTTCACGTCATCACATTCCTACCGCACCGCACCGCAGGAACCTACTCAGTTATGCGTAGTACTATTATAAATATTCTGTGGTTATGCGCTAAATATGTAGTGTAACATATACCTAAAACAGCTCTTCACGTAATTTTTCACTGCTACCTGCTATCATCCATCTCTACTCATAACCTTAATAAAGAATTCAAGATGTTCGTCAGTCAGTCTGCCACAACTGTCCAACTTTTCCGATGTTTCGTTTTAATAAGGCTTTGCGTCGATTTTCGCCAACATTATCAGATTATACAAAGAATATTATTTTCAGTGTTTTCAGCAAATTATTTCAAGATGAAGATTTCATTCTTTGGGACTATTTTAAGATAATTCACGAAAAGGAGGCTGTTATAAATTCGACGCGTATTTTTTGTGGTCATATCATTAATTATCTTTGAACCGCTTTCCCATACCGCAGATCTTAGTACCCATACTATAAATGTGAAAGTGTGTTTGTTTGTTGTTTTGTTGGTTTATTGGTTAGTTGGTTTTCCCTTCAATCACGTAGCAACTGAGCAACGAATCGACATGATTTTTCGCATGGGTAGTTAAAGACCTGGAGAGGGACATAGGGTACTTTTTATCCCGGGAAATCAAAGAGTTCCACGGGATTTTTGAAAACTAAATCCACGCGTACGTAGTCGCGGGCATCAGCTAGTATAAAATAAATCAATAGAATAAAACCAGTCAAGTGTGAGTCTTGCTCACATAGAAGGGTTGCGTAACAGCATACCATTTTTGAGTTCAACATCTTGGTTATTTATTATTTATTGTTATAGCGGCAATAAAAATACACATACTGAGAAAAATTTAAACTCTCTACCTGTTACGGTTCATTAGATACAGCCCGTTTTTTATCCCGGAAAATTAAAGAATTCCCACGGGATTTTTAAATCTAGTGCCTAATAAAGAGCGATTATGAGGTCTTACTTGAACCTATCCTGGTCAGATAGATTCTCTGAAACCTTTTGCTTAGTGGGAGACTACGTTACAGAGTTAACCTATAGTACGCAATAGTTCGAGATGGCAATCGGCGGGGGGACGCCCCGCAATTCCGCAGCGGGTTAGCGCGGGATTCCCCTATTCATTCTTGTCTTGAAGGTAATTAGGTCGTACGTGGGAGGAAACACGGATGCCGGAAAGCATTTCACACCTTAGCAGTTCGTATCAGAAACGTTGAGCAAAAACCTATCGTGCAAGTGGATTGAATGTCAGATAATCTATATATATAAATAAACGGAAAAGGTGACTGACTGACTGACTGACTGACTGATCTATCAACGCACAGCTCAAACTATTGGACGGATCGCGCTGAAATTTGGCATGTAGATAGCTATTATGACGTAGGCATCCGCTAAGAAAGGATTTTTGAAATTTCAACCCCTAAGGGGGTGAAATAGGGGTTTGAAATTTGTGTAGTCCGCGCGGACGAAGTCGCGAGTGTAAGCTAGTCTCTACTAAAATACCACCCGGGACACGGTACAATTATAATGATTATAGCTTTGGGAGTTACAAGGCTTTGCCGTTATCGGATACAAATCACAAACAGTGAATCGTTCCGCCAATATTGTACGCATACGAAGGCCATAAATCGGCCGTAACTTGGGAGACAAGAAAGAAATTACAAATTAACGACCCAGCCTCGCGAACAAGCTCAGAGTTATAAAATATATACATAAAAATATAATTGGAGAAAACAATATATTATCCATACTTCCATACTAATATCATAAATGCGAAAGTGTGTCTGTTTGTCTGTCTGTCTGCTAGATTTTCACGGCCCAACATTTTAACCAATTTTGATGAAATTTGGTACAGAGTTAGCTCACATCGCGGGGAAGGACATAGGCTTTTTAACCCGGAAAATCAAAGAGTTCTCACTGGATTCTTAAAGGCCCATCCGTT
Source organism: Maniola hyperantus (assembly GCF_902806685.2). Classification (NCBI taxonomy): domain Eukaryota; kingdom Metazoa; phylum Arthropoda; class Insecta; order Lepidoptera; family Nymphalidae; genus Maniola; species Maniola hyperantus. The sequence goes on along the minus strand of NW_027189027.1, from coordinate 3,041 downwards.
TAACCCATTTATATGAAATTCGGTACAGAGGTAGCTTGTAGGTGATTTGTTAGTCAATCACGCAAAAACGGCCGAACGGATTTGGATGAAATTTATAATGGAGATAGACTATACCCTGGATTAATACATAGGCTACTTTTATCCCGGAAAATCAAAGAGTTCCCGTGGAATTTTGAAAAATGTAAATCCACGCGGGCGAAGTCGCGGGTGCTAGATTAGCCTCAGAAGTATAGAGACAATAAAGTCAGGAATCAACCTACTGAGAGTCTAAACCTTAGTTCGTTATCAATAAGCTAGGGCGTGGTTGTAGGTAGGAGACAAAATAAAAGATTGTATAAGGAAATAAACTGTTTTATTCAGGGAAAAGTCCCTCCAAATCAAAGTTTATCTTTACCATTACTTATTGCTTTATCATTAAATAATTTATTATTTCCTTTAAGAAAAATCTACCGCCAGTTCGAAAAAGCATATCTACCGAGAGAAAGAACTGGCAAGAAAAAACTCGGTGGTGTCTATTTTGAAATACCAATTACACATTTGAACAATACATAAAACAAAATATAAAGTACAACAACAGGAATAGAAAATCACAATCAAATAAACAGTATTTCGTACCTGTAGCTATTTGACAGCTTCTTCTTAAAAATAGGAAAATTAATGATGTCTACCGTCAAAGCAGAGCCATTTATAGGCTGGGATTAACTCCCACCCTCTGTATAAAAATATAGTGATACCATGTAAAGATTAAATTCAATAGAGTCAATAGAGTTTAAACTCTACTAAATTTATATACTTTAAATACCACATTATACTCTATTTAAATCTACAATTACTTTATTTCTAAAATATAATAAAATCTTTATTATGTTTTGCCATGTAAGTACCATAGATTTGCCATTTATAATCTGTTAATTGTTCTGTCACGTCTGTAGTATTTCTCTATCATTTTGACGTGCCTCTGTTTACAAATAAAATGTCTATGGTTTAGAATTAATTCCTAAGCAAAATCTAAAGAGTTTAGTAGCAATTTCAAGAAATAAATAGCAACTCTAACCATTTATCTTATACGGCCAAACTGACAATTGCTTCGTTCTCGAAGCAACAAAATAAAAACAAACAATTCGTAAAGTAAATAAAGTTGTTAAACAACATCAAAACATATTTTTTTTCAAACAACACGTCTGTGGCCACCATAAAATAAAAAAAGCATGTTAAACACAAAATCACCACATAGTTTACTCTAAAAAAATACAAGATATATTTTTCTCGCCACAGCACATATTATGTTTCCAAACAAGATATCCTTTAACCCCATTGGTTTTAAACCAATATCAAAAATATTTTTAACACCACTGGTATTAAAGCGATATTATAAAAATACTTTTTAACACTGTTGGTTCCAACGTTTTAAAGTATCATCTACAAAATATCCTTCAACACCATTGGTTTTAAGGCAACATCGTAAACATCATAAAATTGTCCCTTAACACCATTGGTTTTGATCCATATACCTACCACTATACAATGTTTCCTTTGATCGAACATTTGATCAAAGATTTAAATATAAATTCCAATAAATAGAGATGAATATTAAACAACGAAAAGTTGCAACTGAACAAAATTTAAATTATCAGAATTTAAAATAATATTTGTTCCATAAAAAGAAACCATCAAAATGAAAAACTTACAAAAATATTAATATTTCAACATTTTTTAATAAATACCAAAACATTTTTCCAAAATAAAATATAAAAATCCAAAAAGGTAGTAAATAAAAACTTATAAAGGTAGGTATCAAAAATTAAAATGTCAAAAGATATCACACAAAAATAATTTACATTAAAAAGACCGTCAAAGAAGTTATCAATATCAAAAATAGTTAAACACTTCAAACATCAAAAACGTCAAAAAATAAAAAGTATTATTCAAAACAAAAACCCACGGAATTAAAAAATATCAAACACAAGTGGGTAGTCAAGAATCTCTAAATTCCAATATTCTAAATTTAAGTTTCAGGTTTGACCATAGTCCACCACGCTAGCCAAGTGTGGTTTAGCAGATCCATTACATCACATTACATAACGGTGGGTATTTATAAAAAAACAATGACATCAAACAATCAGTAGCTACTATTCTATAATCTGACAATTGCCTCCGGCCTTTATTGCAAGGTACCTATTCCCCTGCTGAATGGGACTTAGCGGCATAGCAACAGGATAAGACATCAGCAGCCTAACCTATCCATATATAAAAACTACAAAAATAAACTCAAACAAAATTTCTAAACTATTGTAGGTAGGTATCACAAATCTTTCGTCTCTACGTTTTGCGAGTGAGAACTCCGATGCAAAGTCAATAGCAAAATAACAAAATGGCCACGCTAATCGCAATTTCTGATCAATGAATCATCAACATTTAACGAATGATGGAATGTGTATTTCTGAAACAAAACTACAACAAAAAATTTTTTTTTTTTTGTTCTTTTTTTTTTTTCTCTGTTCTTTTTTTCTCTGTCATTATGTAACACATGAATAATTAATAAACATCTATTCGGCCAACCTGAAAAGTACTTCGTTCTCGAAGTACTTACATAGGAAATGCCACAAGAATACCAACATAACTAAAAAAAAGTAAGATGACTCATCACTCGTAAAACAATATTCAATGATTCAATGTCAACATCACTATCATATAAATTACGAATATACGGCTAGACGTCAGACGGAAATTAAAATAGAACACAAATTAATCATCAGTAAATATTTACTGACAAACTTGCTTTACAGTTTTTCACCGCTCGGTCAGTCTGACATTTAACCACATTTTATTATTATCAAACTACAAACCTAGGTGCGATTAGAAAATGTAACTAATTAACCGTATACAAAAAAAATTACAAAACCTGAGAGGTCTTTTTGTCAACTGTGTCAAGTCTAATTGTAATCGTATGATCATTTACTTAACAAAAATTTCATACCAACTAAGTACCTGCAAAATTTTAACATTAATTTACGTAATATCGATTTGTGTTACTAGCGTTT
>NW_027189026.1:0-11048 GCF_902806685.2 Maniola hyperantus | reverse complement strand
GGTAACACTATCTTGTGACCAGCATTTTGCTGCGATTGTACATTTTAGTAAATAATGAATCGAATCAGATATGATCGCGATCGTTACACTGTGGGTGTCAAACTACAGCGTTAGACTTCCTTCCATTTCTATTCTTTAAGGTGACGCTGGATGCACGTCCGAACTGCTCGGCCCACGTGGGTAACCTGTATGCTATTTCACCTAACATTGTGATAGAAAGAAATAGACTCAGTGATGAGCAGTGTAGCGAGTGCATGCGCTCACACTAGCGTCCGGATATATTGATGATGGCACACAGATAGTTGGACAGATGTCACCGATGAATTTTTGTAAATATATGATTTATGAAGGAACTACTTATTTCAATTATTATTGTATAAGATTTTATGGAAGAGCGGGGTCGCCTGCCACGAGTACTCGTAGCAATACTAAAACACTTACTGGGATGGTCCCAATTACTACGCACTATGTGAAATTGTTTTACCTACTGAAATAGATATTTTTAAATTTTTTTTGAATGATAATGATTACCTACTTATCTTTTGATGAATACTATAAAATCTCACTTACATACATACCTATTAGGTAACTACTACCTCAGCGTGTATAAACAACTCGTACTTATATTATATTATAGAAATCCATACTTCTATGAAGTGTCTGTCTGTAATTTCGAAATAACTACCGCAAGCTCATAATATTGTTATTTGAACTGTACCATAACAGCTGAATCAAATGTTTTTAAAAACTGTCTGTCTGTCTGTCTGTTTGAAGTTTGAACGGGCTAATCTTCGGAACGGCAGAACCTATTTTGACGGGACTTTTACAGACAAGTAGAGAATTAACAAAGGATACTGTTTTAACCAACTTTTAAAAAAGGAGTTGTGTTTTTCTACCTATGTACACAGAAATCTCCGAGATTTCTGAACCGATTTGCGTATTTTTTTTAATTGATAAAGAAACTTTGCAACATTGTCCTATATAAAATGTGGATTTCAACTCCTCAATCCTGATGCTGCAGGGGACATGACCACCAAAACTTATGGGATTTTGAAACTGTCGGTTATAAATTGATATTGAGAGGTAGGTACCTATATCTACCAAGTAAAGACTTTATCATTGAACTCGAAGACCCACTTCTCGATCCTGATGCTGTACCTAAGGAATCGTGGTGATCCCACGGAATTTTAAATGAATCATCGCCCACGCCCGTTCGGTACCCTCATTCCGCACATTGTTTTTATTAGTCAGTCCACCAATCACAACAAAGCATTCTCCCCTGTCCCCCGCCAACATTTTACGATTTTGTTTTCATGTAAATCCTTGTATATGCGTACTCTAGAAGTTGAATTCTCTGTGCTGGCGGATTACCTATTAGGAACACATGATTACACATTCGTTTGTCTGTGAAAATAAATTTTGTTGCCTACACTTATCTATTAGTAGCGACTAAAAACTATATATACCATCTACTTGTGTATAAAAAAGTCTAAATAAATTCCACTTTGATCTCAAAAATGAAAATTTTATTTTTATAAGTAGGAAGTAGGTACAATTCAATTTCCCTCTAAAAGCCCACTACACACATAAACACAATATGTATCATTTTCTGTTTCAACAGTCACATTAGATGTATCATTCGACGCAGAACTATTGAAGCTCTCCATTTCATTTCTGGAATTAATAAACATACAATCAACGTAAATATATTGTGAGTATTATCTATATAGAATGTATGCAAAAAACATAGCATAACAACTTACAAGTATGGTATGGGTAGACCTTTCAATATTTAGTACGGAATTGAATGTTGCAGCATCATGTTGGATTTCAGTGGTACGTATATTGGGCACATTCATTTTATTTTCCTTGTTTTCTTCTAAAAGGAATGTCTTGAGTCACTAAAATACAACATAATTCAGCATTGACAAATCTGACAACAAATAGTAAATCTCTATATTATTATATAAAAATGAATCGTTGAATGTGTTGCTGATCGCAAATCTCGAGAACAGCTGCACCGATTTCGCTAATTCTTTTTGGTAATATTCCTTGAAGTACGGGGATGGTTCTTATGGAGAGAAAAATTTAAAAAATGTCCTGAAAAAGAATCGACTGTAGGCGGTGCGAAGTTCGTCGGGGCAGCTAGTAACATAATAATTATATTATCCTAATCCTAATTCCTAATCTAAATATATAAAAGAAAAAGGTGACTGACTGACTGACTGACTGACTGACTGACTGACTGACTGACTGACTGACTGACTGACTGACTGACTGACTGACTGACTGACTGATCTATCAACGCACAGCTCAAACTACTGGACGGATCGTGCTGAAATTTGGCATGCAGATAGCTATTATGACGCAGGCATCCACTAAGAAGAGATTTTTGAAAATTCAACTCTGGAGGGGGTGAAATAGGGGTTCGAAATTTTGTGTAGCCCACGCGGACGAAGTCGTGGGCATTTGCTAGTATCTAAATAATATCAACTTACAAACACAGTGTCAAACTTTCAGAAGCTGGCTCTAAATGGTACGGTGTGATAGCATCATAATCTAATTCAATTCGATTTTTTGCTTTGTCGTTTCCTTGCCAAAGAAAATCCCGTGATCCACTAAAATAGAAGTATAATATATAAGTATTTATTAAAAATAAATAAATGTCATCATCAAATTCACCATCCTGGAGAACCTTGAAAACGACACTCGCGTCTATTTTTTATAAAAAGTGCTGGCCCGCCATCTTAGATTAAAAAATTAATGTCATTATCAAAACCAGCATCCTGGAAACCCTGAAAACGACACCCATTTCTATTTTTTGTGAAAAGTGCATGTCTGCTATTTTGGATTTGAAAATAAATGTCATTATCAAATTCAGCATCCCGGAAAAGTACATATTCAGTCAAATAAAATTCCCGTCGAGTCACATTGTTACTCACGTCGGGTGTGACGCACGGGAATAACCCCGAAAAAGTAATGGCATTATCATCACAAGATAATATTATGGTTTGGAAAGATTCTGATGAATTTTAATAGATCTCCTCTTTGCAAGGGATTTGCTTTTGCGAGTCTAAACCGTTTCTTTTTCCTCTTCCGCCAATCCATTTTTGTTTCTGTTACATGAAAACTCAAGTATATAATTAAATTGTCTAAGCACACAATATGACCTACATACTTATATTTGTAACTAGATGATACACGCGACTTCGTCCGCGAGGATATAGTGGTTTTTTAATCCCGCGAGAACTCTTTCAAAAGCGATCACTATTTCAAATTTCAGCCAAATCCGTCTTGTACTTTTTGCGTGAAAGGGTAACAAACCTATACACACACACACGCAGATACAAAATTTCGCCTTTATAATATAAGTGTGATTTGACAACCCTGACTTTCGGAATTCGGATAAGTCCAAATTATATTTTATTACTAGTTGATGACCGCAACTTCGTCCGCGTGGAATTAGGTTTTTAAAAATCCCGTGGGAACTCTTTGATTTTCCGGGATAAAAAGTAGCCTATGTGTTAATTTAGGGTATACCCTAAATTAACACTTTTATCTATCTCCATTCCCAATTTCATCCAAAACCGTTCAGCCGTTTTTGTGTGATTGAGTAACAAACATCCAAACATCCACACACACACATCACTACACCTATTATAAATGTGAAAGTGTGTTTGTTTGTTGGTTCGTTGGTTTGTCCTTCAATCACGTCGCAACAGAGCAACGGATCGAAGTGATTTTTTGCATGGGTATGGTTGACCTGGAGAGTGACATAGGCTACTTTTTATCCCGGAAAATCAAAGAGTTTCCACGGGATTTTTAAAAATCTAATTCCACGCGTACGAAGTCGCGGGCATCACCTCATCATCATCATGATCAACCCATCGCCGGCTCACTACAGAGCAGGGGTCTCCTCTCAGAGTGAGAAGGGTTTTGGCCATAGTCTACCACGCTGGCCATGTGCGGATTGGTAGAATTCACACACCTTTGAGAACATTATGGAGAACTCGGCATGCAGGTTTCCTCACGATGTTTTCCTTTACCGTTAAAGCAAGTGATATTTAATTAATTAAAACGCGTATAACTCCGAAAAGTTAGAGGTGCGTGCCCGGGATCGAACCCCCCGACCTCCGTTTAGAAGGCGGACGTCCTAACCACTAGGCTATCATAGCTTCACCTAGTTTATAATATTAGTAGGATATATGTAAACTACTACCACCAGCTGTCGATACGATGCATTCTAAAATAAATCGACCGACCGACCGACAGACCGACCGGCCAAGTACGAGTCAGACTCGCGCCCCGAGGTTTCCGTACTACAATAGTAAAATGTTTATCTCTAAATCTCCGTTTAGAGATAAGCATTTACAATGTAACTTAATTTATTACTACTATGTAACTAGAATTTCGGTACATATAAAATGAATCGCTAAATGTGTTGCTGATCGCAAATCTCGAGAACAGCTGAACCGATTTCGCTAATTCTTTTTTTATAATATTCCTTGAAGTACGAATATGGTTCTTACGGAGAGAAATTTTTTAAAAAATTCCTGAAAAAGAATCGACTGTTAGGCGGTACGAAGTTCGCCGGGGCAGCTAGTGAAAAATAAAAATAAATAAATAGGTAAATAGTATTTTTTGACATTTTGCATGATAAATCAAAAACTATTTATTATGCACTAGATGATGCCCGCAACTTCGTCCGCGTGGATTTAGGTTTTTTAAAAATCCCGTGGGAACTTTGATTTTCCGGGATCAAAAGTCAAAGTCAAATGATTTGTTCAAAATAGGTAATAAATTACTCTTTTCGATTGTCAGTTGTTGGATTTGTAAAATATAGTGGTGATAATTATTTCGCAAACGCTACGAGGGTTCCAAACGTGCCCAAGACTGAGAAGAGCCCACAGCTAACTCAGCCGGGTATTCTTTTTATTATCACCACTTTACAAAATCATAAATTAAACTTATTAGAACTATCACAAAGCCGAGCAACTCATTCCCAAGCTTGCTTATCATTTAAATAATCCTTTACAATGTAATAGGATTTTTTAATTAGTTTACGTTTTATGAAAACTTTGAACTTATGACAGTCACTTTGAACTTATGACAGTCACTTTTTTTGTTAATTTATTTATGTTTTTATATACGTACAATAAATTTTCAAAAATACGTACAATAAATTTTCAAAAATATATTGATTATGCACTGTCATAATTTTAACTTCTCTAAATTTAGTTCTCAGCGACTCTCGTGGTCCCATACTATATATGGCTCGAACAGCCCTTTTCTGCAGCACAAAAATAGAATTTATATCAGCAGCATTACCCCATAATAATTCCGTGGTGCCATCTGAATCAGGGTTTCTACTGAAAACCAGCGCTGTATGTTTTTGTACTTGTGCAAGACAATATGCATTTATGCTGAGTAGGGACCTTTTTTTTTGGGTTGTGCCACACATGACATACTTTATTCCGGCGCTTCTTCTACTTGAGGTTTTTTGACTTTATTACTCAAGTATAAGAGGCGCTGGGATAACCTAACCAGTTGGTAACTGGTAATGTGTGGTACAGCTTTAAAAAATAAACGTTTTTTCTTTTCTTTCTTTTTCTTTTCTAATAATATGCCATATGACATAATGCTGTGAAAGTAACTAAAATATACTAGTCTCGCCGTTTCTATGTCTGTCAACTGGCGAATCTTTTTTACCGCATATGCAGCAGAACTGTCTGTTCGATAAGTTATTTATATGAGAGCCCCATTGAAGTTTCGCATCTAACGTTATTTCCAGAAAAATAGCGGTATCCACTAAATCTTATTTATCATAAAAGTAGCCTATGTCCTTCCCCGGGATGCAAGCTATTTTTGTACCAAATTTCATCAAAATTGGTTAAATGGATGAGCTGTGAAAAGCTAGCAGACAGACAGACGGACAGATAGACAGATACACTTTCGCATTTATAATATTAGTATGGATAAAAATAAATAAAATCGGTTTTTGATGTACAAGTAAGGTCCTTTTATATGATATCACACTTGGTTTACTAATCTTACTTGAAAGTTGAAAATACTAACTATTCGTTAATGAACACATTTTTATTTATTTTTCGTGATGTAACCACAAATTCATTGTTTCAGATTTTTCCCCTTACGTGTGTTATAACTGTTATTACCTACCTGCCAAATTTTATCATTCTAGGTCAGTGGGAAGTACCCTACAGGCTTCTTGACAGACACACTGACAGACTGACAGATAGACAGACAGACAGACAACAAACTGATCCTATAAGGGTTCCCTTTTCCTTTTGAGGTACGGAATCCTAATGATCTCTCTTTTTGCACTGCATTTAATCTGAATCCAAGAATTCCCGATCCGAAATAGCCGTAAGCAAGACTGTATCGTCACTTACCACCAGGTGAGATTGTAGTCAAGGGCTAACTTGTATCTGAATAAATAAATAAAAAAGTACTATTTGTACGAAGCGTTGCGTACTTTATTTGTAAGACGGACAGACAACAAACTGATCCTATAAGGGTTCCTTTTTCCTTTTGAGGTACGGAATCCTAATGATCTCTCTTTTTGCACTGCATTTAACCTGAATCCAAGAATTTCCGATCCGAAATAGTCGTAAGCAAGACTGTATCGTCACCTACCACCAGGTGAGATTGCAGTCAAGGGCTAACTTGTATCTGAATCAATATTATTATTATTATTTTATTACTTATAATAAAACTGTAACAGGTGAAATTCTGTACATTGAAGATATTTTGAAATTTTTTTTTCGAGGGCACTCTATAATCGATACTGAACCCAAAACTGGAATTTTTTCATTTTTGTCTGTCTGTCTGTCTGTCTGTCTGTATCACGGCCGCGCATCACGCTGAAACTACTGAATGGATTCCAATGAAACTTGGTACGATTTGACGTCATACTATGAGGATATAGGATATAGGATACTTTTTATCCCGAAATTCAGCATGGTTCCCTTAGGAGAGGGGTTGAAAGTTAAAATGTATACTGAGCTGTAATTCATTAACGCGTAGTCCGATTTCATTCATTCTTTTTTGTTAGAAACCATACATGTTAAAACTTCAAGTGCCAACTTCTCAACCATCATCATAATAATCACGGGTAGCTTTTGTACTTTTGGATTTCAATCAGCTGTTTTAGGAATAGTTGATGTTGAATTGATATTAAAGGTACGCTTAGAATAAACTATCTCTGGTTTAGGTACCAAGCAACGACTTCATAATTCAACTCGATATCCCAACTCTTCAACCCTGATGATGCAGGGTACTGGGTATTGCACTCCTAAGCCACTGTTGATTGTGAGATAATATTGTAGATGCCAAACATATATACCATTATTGAACTTTAAGTTCCAACTCTTCAATACTGATGCTGCAGGGTACTGCACTCCTATTCTATGGGTTTTAGGAACTGTTGTTGGTGAATTAATATTGTACCATTTACTATTGTACCAAACCACGACTACATGGTTGAACTCCGTTCACAAAAATCCACGCACTCCATCGAAATCCTATTCTATTCCAAACTTATTCGCCAGCGTGACAGGAGTGGAGAAGGCGGATAGGGACGTGTGAGGGGTGCAACGGATCGACGTGATTTTTTCCATCATCATCAGCCTGCGGTCGTCCACTGTTGGACATAGGCTTTCCCTAAAGAGCGCCACCACACCCGGTCCTCAGCCTTCCTCACCTAGCCACTTCCCGCCAGCCTCTGTATAATATCGTCGGTCCATCGTGCTGGAAGGCGTCCCACACTACGCTTACTTATACCTACGCGGTCTCCACTCAAGAACTTTCCGGCTCCAACGGCCATCACCTCTACGACAGGCATGACCTGCCTTCTTTTATCCCAGAAAATAAAAGAGTTCCCACGGGCTTTTGAAAACCTACATCCACGCGGACGAAGTCGCGGGCGTCAGCTAGTAAATAAATAAAAAAGTACTATTTGTACGAAGCGTTGCGTACTTTATTTGTAAGACGGACAGACAGACAGACAGACAGATAGACGGACAGACAGACAGACGGACAGACCGACAGACGAACAGACGGACAGACGGACGGGCAGACGGACCGATGGACGGACCGACAGACGCATGGACGGACGGACGGACTGACGGACGTACGGACGGACGGACGGACGGACGGACGGACGGACAGACGGACGGACGGACAGACGGACCGACAGACAGACAGACAGAGGGTTCCGTTTTTTCCTTCTGAGGTACGGAACCCTAAAAATACAAAGAAATACCACCAGGTAGGTACCTACCTACCTATATTATTATACATATACAGGTACCTTTTTAGGGTTCCGTACTTTATAAGGAAAAAAGGGACCCTTAGGATCACTTCGTTGTCTGTCTGTCTGTCCGTCTCTCCGTCTGTGTCGTATCTGTCACACAAACCTATAGGATACTTCCCGTTGACCCAGAATCATGAAATTTAGTAGGTACGTAGGTCTTAGAGCACAAGTAAAGGAATAAATCCGAAAACCATAGATTTGTGATTACAACTTACAAAAAAAAATTAAAGTGTGTTAATGAAAAAATAATTAGTATTTTCAATTTTCAATGTATAATAAGTATACCAAGTGGGGTATTATATGAAAGGGCTTTACTGTATTGTGTGTATTCTAAAACACATTTTTATTTATTTTTATGCATAATAGTTTTTGATTTATGGAGCAAAATGTCAAAAAATACCTGAGTACGGAACCCTTGGTGCGCGAGCAACTCGCACTTGGCCGGTTTTTTAAAATTAGATAAAATAAATAACTAAACAAAGTTACTTACCTATTGTACTAGGACCACACGAGTAGATATCCCTACTAGGACCTCAACAACAAAGTCAGGTCAATAAACCAATGAATAAAATTGGTGTCCAAATTTCAAATTCCAGAGGTCAATGTACAAAATGCAATAAGTATTTGAAGGACTTATTGACTCTGCTCTGCTCAATCTTCTACACATTTGCATAGCCACTGAATAAAAATTAATTTTATAAAATCATTACGACTTTTGTTTTTGAAAACATATTAATAACAACCTGTTGTCGTCATAGAAACCACAATATTACACGCGCAGCCGCGCGCCGCTGGGCTGGCCCTTCCCTCCGCCACCCGCGCGGTGTCTAATGTTTTGGGGTGAGAAGCATGATGATTTTAGCCGAAATCTAGCGCTTGAAAAGGGTTGAACAGTAGTTTGGGAAAAGTATTTTTGAGAAAAAACTACTGAATTTAGGTTTGCAAAGTAAAGTTATTTCAACTAATGAATAAATAAACTACGTGTAATGATAAATTATTTTAGGATTTTCATATCCCTAATCTTATTTATTTACGCCCAAAGTTGTCATAGATTTAGTGTTAAAATAGGAATCTTTTGAGGCTCGTAACTTTTAAATCAATATTTTTTTCAATGTTTTAGATATCATTGAACCTAGATAATGACGAGATAAATCGATATAATTCTTAGTTTTGTGCGTACAATGGGGCCGATTCTCTTGTACACAATATCTAAACTAAACTAAATTAACAGGTCTAAATCCAGTGCTATCCTTTTCCGCAAGCAACATTATGAAAGGGATAGCAATAGATTTAGACGTGCCATTTTAGTTTAGTTTAGAGATTGTGTACAACCGAATTAGCCACAATATCGAATATTGTTGTATTTTCCCTCCTACGTTTGTATGAAGAAAGCACCGAACTGAGCTGCCTTAAGACTTCCGTGGTATGTATATTTGTATTGTCGGGGCGGTAACTCGAGAACTTGTCACGGCATTGTCACGATGACACGAACATGGCGGCTACATGCGCCAGCTGACACCAGACATAATGAGGACTTGTATCCGTTTGTTGCGCGACCAAATAGGTACAGAGGTATCGCGTTCCGCGGACTTTATTTATTACGAATAGGTACGAGTGTAGTTGGGAATGTTGGCGTTTATGTTGATTCACCATCATCTTGTATATCCATACCATCGATATAAATAGCAAGATATGCCCAAGCGAACAAAATTTTTCACGGTTTTGGAACCAAATAAATCAGCGCCACCTCTTAGATACTAATGGACGACCCGTTTGAAATCCAGACGTCACTGAGGTTGCATTGGTGCTAAATAAACATTTTAGGACCAATGAGTCGGTGTCATTGTTCTTGTTCACTGGCCCTGTCTTTACGAAGTAATATATAAGTCAATGATCACGAACTAGATGATGCCAGCGACTTCGTCCGCGTGGATTTAAGTTTTTTTAAAAATCCTATGGGAATTCTTTAATTATCCGGGATAAAAAGTAACCTATGTCACTCTCCAGGTTTTTATCTATACCCACGCGAAAAATCACGTCAATCCGTTGCACCGTTGCGACGTGATTGAAGGACAAACCAACAAACAAAAACACTTTCGCATTTATAATAAGGGTACTGACAATGAACAGCACAATTGCGCTACCTATAGCCATATTTTATTACCAACATACTTAATTCCATAAAAGGCGGATTAAGGGGGCCCATTCCCAACACGCTCTATTGTCAAAGAAGTCGTATTGTCGCGCGTCGAGTGCTAATTACGCGCGTGAATGGGCGCCTTTTGACGACTCTGATCTAGGGTTGTCACAAAAGCGCTTATTATTTTCTGGAATATGAATTGCGCTAAAAAAAATATTTAAGACTAGCGGATACCCGGGGTGTGCTACTACGCAAAAAAATGTAAAAAAAATCTAAGACCATCTTCGCATTCTTGCCTTTCCAATGAAACTGGTTTGGGGTACATCGGTTGGATGGTTTCAAAGTCTACAACGGACACAGGTAGAAACATTTTTTGTGTTTCTTATAAGTATAGAAAGAGATGTTCTAAATGAATTAAGCTATCCACTATTTCAAAATACGAATATGTATATCTACATCAATCATTTGTATCCAAAATTTTGAAGCCAGTAAAATAAAAAAAATAAAAATAAAGTTCAACCCATGAATTTAGAATTACTTTCCGTACTTTTGTATTTTATAAACATTACACTAAGT